>NC_025694.1:7263170-7354744 GCF_000633955.1 Camelina sativa
TCTAGGATTTAAAATTTAGAATTAAAGGGTTTTGTACTTATTTGGTCTATGTTGTGTTATGGATAATATGCTATGGATAAAGATCTAACCAAATTTATGTATGTATATTTTGTATGAATAAACACAAGTAACTATCTATTAACAATACTGCAATTGATTATCCACTTATAATTGAACAAATGTTCAACGACTGATGGATACTGTATAATCTAAAAATTCATAAAAAATATAGCAATATGTATCTTAAAATGTAGAAAATATATAATCATAACATATTTTATATAAATAAATAGAAAATTTGTTTTATGATAACAAATAAATATATTTTACTTTGTTAAAATGTTAACAACAAAAAAGAAGAGAAAAAGAGAGAAAAGAAAGAGAGGTAAGTTGTTAGTAAGGACAAAAATATAAAAGGAAAGTGGATACATAAGCAAAAAAACTTGGGAAAGTATATCATGAGTGTAAAGTGGGTTTTTGTGACAATACTTTTGGAGAAAGTGGATTTTCATGACATTTGCCCTAAAAATAAAAGATCTGAAGATCGAGTCTTTTTCTTCTCAGAGGCAGCTGCTGAGTTTATAGGTCCTGTCCTCCATCCAGATTAATCGGACAAAAGACAAGAAGAAGAAAGAAACACAGTTGGATACAGAGAAAGATATGGCTGTCGGGATAAACGCGATGGCGGTGACGTTTGTGGCGCACGCGCTGGCGGTAATCGCGGCGGTTATGGTGCTGGTTTGGAGTATTAGTTACAGAGGTGGATTGGCCTGGGAAGCTACTAACAAGAATCTCATCTTCAATGTATGTATGCCTTCTTTCAATCTCCCTTCAAACTTAATTAACTGAAAGCTCTCTCATTTATTTATCTTTCTCGCGTCTGCGTTGACTCTCTTCTGTCTCATTCATTAGTGGGTGATTTTACAAATCCACCTGATCCTAGTTCCGATTTTTTTTAAAAAAGTTTGATTGATAGTCTTCTTTTTATCCGTTTCTCAGTGCTGTTTTCTTAGTGAGTGAGAATCCTCTTGTTATCTTCATATTTTGTTAAAGTTGTAAAATGGGTTTTTGATCACTAGTCAGATAATTCTAGTTTTGTAAGCAATCGTCCTCTGATGTGTCCCAAGTTTTTGCTATTGAAGTGCCTTAGGATCCATGAGTGTTGTTGTGGGGGTCGTATTCAGTTTATTACAGTATGAGTGAATGTCCAAAACATGATGTTTGGTCTTCTTGTTTTGTTTAATTGATTGTGTTCAAAGAAGGTTTCTTGGGTCTTCTCTTCAGTTGTCTTTAATCCTGTGTTTTCTAGCCCTTAAGATTGTAACAAGAGCTTGTAATCTTTTGTTTCACTACCTTATTTGCAATCTGTGTTTGTGTTCTGATACATAGTTCGTTTTTTTATGTGATCCAGCTGCATCCTGTTATGATGCTTATTGGATTTATAATCTTGGGAGGAGAAGGTAACGATAACAACATCTTTTGAACAACGAGATAAATAAGATACCACTTTCATTTCGATCTTGATTAGTCCCGTTGATGATCACCATATAATCTTGGTCTTTTTTTGGAATTGGAAACGGCAGCCATTATAAGTTACAAAGCGCTTCCCCTGGAGAAACCAGTGAAGAAGTTGATCCACCTTATACTCCATGCCATTGCTTTGGCTCTTGGGATCTTTGGCATCTGCGCAGCCTTCAAGAACCATAATGAAAGCAACATCCCTAATCTCTACAGTCTCCATTCCTGGATTGGTATTGGAGTCATTTCCCTTTATGGCTTCCAGGTATAATTCCAATATGGCCTTTTTAGCTCCACTAGACAATTCTTTCCCCATTAAAAACATGTAAATCAATTCAAAGATAATCAATCACACAAGTTTTTTTGACTTTGCAGTGGGTGTACAGCTTCATAGTGTTCTTCTTCCCAGGAGGATCAGCAAATCTGAGAAGCGGTTTGCTTCCGTGGCACGCAATGCTCGGCCTATTTGTTTATATACTCGCGGTTGGGAATGCAGCTTTAGGGTTTCTGGAAAAGCTGACTTTCTTGGAGAATGGAGGGCTTGACAAGTATGGATCCGAGGCATTTCTCATCAACTTCACGGCCATTGTCACTATTCTCTTTGGTGCCTTTGTGGTACTCACTGCTTCTGCTAAGTCTCCGTCACCTTCCTCCTCCAATGATGATGATACTGTTGACTACAGCTACTCTGCTATATAAATAACACTTCCTACATTCCACTTACATCTCAATTGCCCCTTGTTAATTCTGTCAAAACTCCATTTATATATGTAGCTAAAAGCTTTATGTTGTACGCTACTTCTGGTGTGTACAATCTACAAAAACATTTGATGAATCTTGCTATACTTTTATTGCCATTTCTTTAAAAACCTCTCATCATCGAAGTATCATATATAAGTGTTGTACTGTTTTTAGTTCTAAGCTAGTGTAGTCGGTTAGACAACCCATTTTGAGCCAAAAAAAAGAACTTGAGTGGGAATATTCATTAACTTTCACGAGCATTGCGTCTCCTAATATGGTATGTAGTGGTGACAAAGCATTTAGACAAAAATGAACACTTTCTAACTTTCGTTTTCCCCTTTTTGGTCAACCGTAAAGTTTCGTTTTCCTTTATAAATTTGATTGACAGTACATTAGAGCGCTGTTTATGAAGAAAAGAATTTAGCAGAAGAATTACAATCTTAGGATTCTCTTGGAGACTCATGCTTCTGAAACTTGGAACCAAACACGACGTCGTTAAGAGTCCAGTTGTTGTTGATCATCATTTCGTTGTAATGGAATCGATAAACATCACTTGTTTCTTCATAATCTGAGACATTGTTTTCGATATTCGGAGCTCGATTGTGCTTAGAGTCTATAAAAACAGAGGAATCATCGATATGGGGATCCGAAGAAGAAAGCCATTCGTTGAAGAAAAGCCTTGGAAGCTCAGGAGCTGAAGAACATTGATGATTGTTATTTCCGTTGCTTTCTTGTGATGGAGATGAAGATTTGTTTTCTAGGAGTCTCTGGAAAGAAATCACATGATTCGAGATCAAGGTTTCCGGGTTTCTTTTTCCACAAGAAACAAGTGATGAAGAAGGAGAAGAAGAAGAGGATATAAATTTTGGGTGCTGCAAGTTCCGAGACTTGAGCCATCTCTTTTTCAAATGAGAATGCCAATAGTTCTTTATCTCGTTATCTGTTCGTCCCGGCAAGAATTTCGCAATTTGCGACCACCTAAATACACCTTATCATTAGTCTCTCTTTTAACTAGCATCCTAAAAACAATAGGTTTAGGTCTTGGGGTTAAACTTACTTGTTACCCAAGGAATAATGAAACGTCAAGATGGTCTCTTCTTCTTCTGCGCTAATCATTTCCCTCTTCAAACCTGGTCTTAGGTAATTAATCCATCTTAATCTGCAACTCTTCCCATTCCTTTGTAACCCTATCAAACCAAAGTTGACTAAATTAAGTAATAATTTGGTAGCTGACAAACTAGTACAGAAGAAGATGAAAAGAGAGACCAGCTTTGATGGGAACAGTAGTCCAGCAAGAATGGCCATGGGAGAGGATGCAACTCCTTAGCTTCTCGTCTTCTTCGGGTGACCATAACCCTTTCCTCTGTTTCTCTCCAGATTTCGTCTTCGCCATCACTCTATCGTCTCAATTAAAGCTGTCCCTGATACAAGAAAACATGTCTCAGTATTATGATGATTGAGACAACATATATCACCAAAATGTCTACAGATAGAGCCTACATACTTAGTGTTAAGAAATGACCAAATAGGCCTGTTTAGAGTAAAAGACAACTGACATGTATATATTGTATTTTTTTTATTATTTTTTATGGATATTTATTTGTGAATATCTTATGTGTATATTGTATGCATTTGTATAAGCAGTGAGGGAGAAATTTCATAATGGAATATGTAAGGATTAACTATGTGTAGCAAAAGTCTACTAGGATAAAATTGATTAATTATTGATATGCAGTTACATTATATGGTTCCTACGTACGTGAAAAAAAAAAAGGAAGAAGAATCTTTTGCAATTTCTTGTTTGCTACTCTTCGTTTCTACTTATACTTACTTTACTGGAGTTTGATAGACACGAACAAAGATATATAGTTGCAAGAAAATATCAAAGAGATGACCAAATGAGCAAGTTTAACGTGAGACGTGATCTAAAGTAAGCACTAGAAATGATTCTAATAGATGCATGGAACATTAACGTGAGACGTGATCTCGAGATATCAAAAGTGAGTTACAATGGACGATATTAACTTAAAATAGATGTGCAAAATGTCAAACTAGTATAACAAAAAGAAACAAAAGTGTCAAAAGGGTATAACTCGGTTGTTTCATAGTTACAGAAATATGTTTATAAGATATATTATATGTGAGTTACATACACACATTTACAATGGACGGTGTCTTGAGAAATCAGATAACATCTTCATATCCAAAACACTCTCAAAATGTCGGCAAGAATTTTATATGGCCGACTTCTTTAATTTTAAATCGCGTCAATGAGTTTTTCTTTGTTAGGAACTTCATCATGGTGGAATAATCTGTCTGATTCAATTCAATGATTTGTGAATAATGATGAAATAATGATTATTAAGAATCATCCAATCTGTTAATCTTTTTCGTAAAGCATCATTAGCAAGCAGCCAAATTGCATTTGATATAAAGCAAGTACAACTTGAAATAATAATTAAGAGCTTCGTTTTTTTTGTTTTTCTGAATTATATAAATTCAATTATAAGAGGGCCTATTCAAACCATGATTATGGAGAATTTGATGGGATTTAAGAAATTTAGAATTTTGATAGATTTTAGGGAAGTTGATATGATTTTCTGTAAAATTCTTTCAAATCCCACCTAAAACCATGAGATTTGGATTTCTGTATTTTTAACTAAACAAATCCTCTCAAATCTTCCAAAATCCTAAAAATCAATAAAATTCAAATCCACAAAATTGTTTTGAATAACACTAGATTTTAAAGTAGATTTTTAAATCATCAGTTCAATAACCGTGAATTTTAAAGTAGATTTTTAAATCATCAGTTTAATAACATTGAATTTTAATAGACTTTTTAAAATCCATTATTGAATAACATAGGATTTGTAAATTTCACATAAATCACTTAAAATGACAAGTTGAATACACGTTATATATGTACTGAAGTCAACATTGAGCTCCTATTTGCTGCTAGTAATCATCATTGAATATTTTTCTTTTCCTCTCAGTCTCTCACGATGTTGTTTTTATTTATTAGAGAACAAAAGTAATAACATTTTTCACGGACAAGTGGACCAATAATAAGAGTAACTGAGGAATATTGTTAACTTTAAAACAGTATGAATTCCTTCTGTCCCGATCGAAATGGCCCTGTCGCGATTTTAATATACTCTTGAGTTTGTATTTTACTTGTTGGCTCTATTGCCCTGTGGAGTATATTACAAACATATTAAAACTGAGGAAAAAAAAAAAAAAATGACTATCTTGTCTTGGTCGTCAAGATCGCATAATATAATTTGCCGTCAAAATAATCACCAGTGAAACACGACTAGTGTTATGATGACCTAATTTTGCCCACAAAACTTCTCCTATTTCGACCATTCCGGCCTTGTGCTTGTGGTATGATGTGATAAAAATTAATAAACATATTTGTCATTAGTTGGTTGATTTCTTACCGGTGTGGTATTTCGTATACCACCAACAAAGTAGTTTGAACATGGCCAAGTTTGTCTTTCATTTCTCATACACATATCATTAAAATAGAAATATCATTTAACATTGAATGAAACACACGTTTTCGGTTAGACAAAACAGGCGTTAGTCAAATAATGACGAATGCTTTAAGAAACGAGATACATAATCTTCTTCTTTTTTTTTGTGCTGAAACTTTGAACCAGTTCTACATAAATAAAATCCAACAAGTCTATAATGTAAATAATCCCACACGCATCATCCAAAAATCACATCTCTAAACCGGTAGCTACAGCTCTCTACCGTACCTAATAAGTAACTTAGCATCTGATAGGGTTTCTTCTTCTTCAACACACCGAGCAGAATCACGAACTAATCATGTTGAAATGGAATCTGGATAGCTGTTGGGGAATGGTTGATATAACCGGTCCATATCTCTGTTACAGGAAATGAGCATATGTTTAGAGTTTTGTAGCAAAACCCATTTTCCAAAGGTAAATAATAGTATCTTGATATAAGTAAAACCTGAACATTGTCATAGAGCTCAAACAAAGGGACGGCCAAGAGTTTCAAGTTTTTGGGCACAGCAAAGTACTCTTTCTCAGACAAGTGAACAATGTAGAGTCTCTTGCATTCCTGGCCATACCAGAAACAAAAAATGAGATATAAGGAAAAGTGTAAAAGAGGGAAGTTGAAGCTAGATTGTGTTCTCTTTTCCTACCTTTGGTTTCGTAATGTGAGGAGGGCAATACGGGTACATCATGGTTTCAAAGTTTGGACGCCACCAAGTCGCAACACATTCTCCTACCTAGTAAAGGTGGCAAAAACCCATCAAAAAACCAACGGATCAGGGACATAGCTAGTCATATAACACAATCAGACGTGTATCAATTCATGGCATAGTCTTCTTTCTTCATGTAAGAAATAAACAAATAACCTCTATCAATGACACCAGACCTATCTTTGTTTCACTGTATAAATCCCTCATTCCTGGCATGCTAAGAGTAATGACAAAACTATTTCTATATTGAATTGTTCTCGTTTCCATTAAGAGCAAGCACATACTACACCGACCTATTTCTTGTAAGCCTTCTATCTATACCTAAATATCTGGTCACTATCAGTCAAAAAATTGAAGTAAAACCAGGATGGTACCTTCCAGTCAGGTACAAGTGCAGCCGAATTGCCTCCAAGCTTACTGGTCAACTTTCTTTTCAGGCCATCAACTTCTGCAGAGACAACATCGTACACCCAAAACTTAAGCAATCAAGTAACTCATAACAGGATAGAAAGTATTACTAACGGATTGTCATTGTATACCATTTTCTCCAGGCTTCAGGCGTCCACCTGGAAGTTTGCAGAATGTGTTACCAATTTGCAGGAGAAGTATATGAGGATGGTTGTGTTCTTGTACCTGAAAGGTTTACCAACATAAGGTATCAAGAACAATCCTAAAGTTAGAGAGATATAAGTAATGTCTAATTATCTACTTAACTTATACACCAACAAGATAGTTGTAACTGTGGGTTATAGGTTTATAAGGTTGAGTTTTAGGATGTCAAAACAACATCTTATGTTTCCAACGATCTCAAGAGATGAGAAAGTGAATGTAAAGCAGATGATACTCCATCGGAAAACATGAAAGCTTAGAAGGGCAAGGGTGCATATAAACAAATTAAGAAATGAAACAAGAAGATGTATCAAATCTGTCTGCTATATGGCACCTTCAAAACCTGTGACTTACTAAAACTAAAAGTTCATTTTTATGACTTTCTTCAGTCAGTTTTACCAAAATTTCACTGGATCCATACAGTTTGTGACTTTCTTAAGAGCAGTTTAATACATTCATGCAATTAGAGTTTTTTGGAATAAAAGGTTACCCAAACAGTACAAAGTTGAGTTGGAGATGGCAACTAGAAAAGGAAGTAGAGTGACTCCAGGCATATATCAAACACTTCTATAGTTATGCCCCGATTCAAATAATAATTGGGTCGAGAACGTATCTTTACAGAGAATGCTAAGATAAAGTACAAAAATGTTGACACTTCAGTGGTATTATGCATATGAAAATGTGGCCATACAATTCATGACCCACATAACTGTTCCACCGATTCTAAAACAGCACACAAATAAACACAGAGAGAACAACAGACGATATTAGTAACAAGTAGAGTGGATAAAAAATTATCATACCAGTAGAATCCCTTCAACGCTAGTCCTCATGCCTTCCTTCATATAGCTGCAACACACCGGTAAGAAATCAAGAAAGAGATACATTAGTCATCAGCCTCCAAGAATGTCCTAAGTTAGAACTATAGAATTCCAAACTTCAATTATTCAAGCAAAAAGCATGAGACTTTTACTTACAAAACAAAAGTTATAGCTGTTCCCCTCTCAAATCAATCAGTGAAAACTTAAACAGCCTATAAATTTATTTTGTTCACTAAGTCAGATCTCTCTTAAAAGTTCCTCTAGAGTATGAACAAAGTTATAGTTGCGTAAAATGGCTAAGAGATCATAACAATGTTTGTTAAGGAGCCAAAAAAACAGAGAATAAAAAAAAATCAAACAAAGCCAACCCATTCTAAATGACGAATCTAAACCTCACCAGCTGAGCAAAGGGAGAAGCTAGACAATTCAGAAGCAGCGAGAGAACGCAGATACACTTATAAAAAAATCTCAAATTGTTTACCAAATCAGCGAGATCATGATCTAAAAGCATGTAAAGGCTGGAGATTTCTAGGGTTTTAAAACTCTTGTCATCTTCTACAGAAGGAGCTACTAGAAGAAGACATAAAACAAAGAGGAGAAAGAAGGAGAGAGGCAAAACGTACTTAATTTTCATACGAGCGAGTCGGTCGGCGACGGATGTGTCCTTCTCCAGCTTCGGTTCCTTAGTTCCGAAGCTGTAGTTCGAAAGCGGGTACGTGTTCACCACCTGAGACATAGCCATCTCTCTCTCTCTCTCTAACCCAAATCGACTCAGACAAAACTGCTCGGTTTCTCTTCCTATTGTCTCTCTCTCGATCTATCGATCGGCGGCGGCGACGGTGACAGAGGATTAATGTCGTCGGGGGCAATTTAATGACACCGTCTCTCTCTACCACCACCACCAACTTCTAGACTCACACGGCCGTAGACTTTTATTATTGTAACACTTCAGGCCCATTTTAATGGCTCGGCTCGGCCCATATTAATGGCTCGGCCCGACCCATAAGAACCCCCTGCCTTCGTCACTTCAGTTTCAGTGGTTTCTTCTTGGTGGTGGGAGTAGCAGCAACCTAAGAAAGCGCGCGAAAATCGGCAACCCAAGTTCGCCATAGCCACCCACGACCTTACATTTTATCTTACCATGAAGAAAACAAATATGGGGAAGCAAAAGCAGCAGACGATTTCTCGATTCTTCGCTCCCAAACCTAAATCCCCAACTCAGGAACCGGTTCCGGTGGCTGAATCATCATCTCCGGCACCGAAGATATCCGCCACTGTCTCTTTTTCTCCTTCAAAGCGTAAGCTTCTCTCCGACCACCTCTCCGCCGCGTCACCCAAAAAGACTAAACTTTCTCCTCACACTCAAAACCCCATACCCGACCCTGATTTACACCGAAGGTTTCTCCAGAGGTTTCTGGAACCCTCGCCGGAGGAATCTGTTCCCGAAACGTCATCATCAGCGAGGAAGTACACGCCATTGGAACAGCAGGTGGTGGAGCTAAAGAACAAGTACCCAGATGTGGTTTTGATGGTTGAAGTTGGTTATAGGTACAGATTCTTTGGAGAAGACGCTGAGGTTGCAGCACGTGTGTTGGGTATTTACGCTCATATGGATCATAGTTTCATGACGGCGAGTATACCAACATTTCGATTGAACTTTCATGTGAGGAGATTGGTGAATGCAGGGTACAAGATTGGTGTGGTGAAGCAGACTGAAACTGCTGCCATTAAGTCCCACGGTGCTAACCGGGGAGGCCCTTTTTTCCGGGGACTATCGGCGTTATATACTAAAGCCATGCTTGAAGCGGCTGAGGATATAAGTGGTGGTTGCGTTGGTGAAGAAGGTTTTGGTGCACAGAGTAATTTCTTGGTTTGTGTTGTTGATGAGAGAGTTGACCCGGAGGCATTTGGTTTAGGTATGGAAATGAGTTTTGATGTTAGAGTTGGGATTGTTGGCGTTGAGATTTCAACTGGTGAAGTAGTTTATGGAGAGTTTAATGATAATTTCATGAGAAGTGGGTTAGAGGCTGTGATTTTAAGCTTGTCACCAGCTGAGCTGTTGCTTGGCCAGCCTCTTTCACAACAAACTGAGAAGGTAAATTTATCTCTAATGAGTAAAAATGTTACTAATTTAAGCATTCTTTGATTAATTTTGAACAGTTTAGCTCCTCAATTGGTTTTCTCAGATCTGTCTAGAGTTGTGAAAGAGGCTTTCTGTATGTATAATCTCTATCTGTATGTATAATCTCTATATAGATTAGTTTGAGATTAGAATCTCTGTCTGTATGTAAAATCTCTATATAGATTAGTTTAGAAGACTTTATCTTCTTGGCCTATGTGCATACATGTTGTGATAGATGATCGTTTGGTATCTTTGTTTGGCAGTTTTTGTTGGCACATGCTGGACCTACCTCAAATGTTCGAGTGGAACGAGCCTCACTGGATCGTTTCCGCAGTGGTAGTGCAGTAGATGAGATTATTTCATTATGTGAAAAAATCAGCGCAAACAACCTAGTAGATGATAAAGAACTCAAGGTGGAGACTGCTGAAGAAGGAATGTCTTGTTTGACAGTTCACGTACATCATTTGATTTTCTAAAATCTTTCACTTTATTTGATTTTGATGATTCTCTGTTAGCATGAGATTGTTAATAAACACATCTAGCTTCCAAGAAGAGTTTTTCTTTTATTAAATGCTTGCTGCAATTCCTGCTAACTTATTCTTTTGTTGATATTGCAGACAATTATGAACATGCCACATCTGACTGTTCAAGCCCTTGCCCTGACATTTTGCCATCTCAAACAGTTTGGATTTGAAAGGATCCTTTACCAGGGGGCTTCATTTCGCACTTTGTCAAGCAGCACAGAGATGACTCTCTCAGCCAATACACTGCAACAGTTGGAGGTACTTTCTGCTTTATTTAGCGAGCCACATGTTCTGTTAATATTAAAATTTCAGCCATTTCGAAGTATCATAACTGAGTTTCCCTTATAAGAAATTTTATCTATTTTCAGGTTGTGAGAAATAATTCAGATGGATCGGAATCTGGCTCCTTATTCCATAATATGAATCACACTCTTACAGTATATGGTTCCAGGCTTCTTAGACACTGGGTAAGACATAATATATTTTCTTCTTAGATTTTTGTAAAGTTTGGTCTTGTTTCAAGTGTTTGAAGTTCGAAAGATGCTCCAACTCATTGTTGATGTACCAACTTGTCGTCTTATAATAAAGAATAAATAATTTACTGGCATCTTTCAGTTCTTGAAAGGGACATAGATTTCTATACTTACCCCTCAGAGTTTTCATGAAGTTTTTGCTAAGTAGTATGGAAATTAATTAGAAAGACCTCTTATCATGATTTGTGGGCACTTCCATTTCAACAGGTGACTCATCCTCTTTGCAATAGAAATCTGATATCTGCTCGCCTTGATGCTGTTTCTGAGATTGCTGCATGCATGGGATCTTATAGTTCTTCCCAGAAGATCGATGAGTTGGTTGAAGAAGGTTCTGAGAGAACAACTGTATCACCTGAGTTTTATTTCGTTCTCTCCTCAGTCTTGACTTCTTTGTCTAGATCATCTGATATCCAACGTGGAATAACAAGAATCTTTCATCGGACTGCTAAAGTCACAGAGGTGATACTTGGCCTGTCCTTTTCCCTCTTATATTCGTGCTTGTGTTGTCTAAAGTTAATTAAATTCTCATATAGTGCAATACTGTAATAAATTTTGTCCATGGATATAGTTTAAACTGCCACCATGTATGTTGACTGACCAAGTCTAATCATAAAAAGTCCCTCTGAAGTGAGTTGGAAAATAATACAGAGGATGGTCTCTTCGCGATATCTAGTCAAATAAATACGTGTTTCATAGTAATAGGCTAATAGCACCATTGTTCAGTATCCTATCCTCTTTTATCACGTTGGTTTTCATTTTATAGACATAGTCATATGGAAAGCTATAAACTTCAACGTCCCAACTCCCAATTCTCAGTTATCTTGATTAGGAAAAGAAATTAATAGGCAGAGCAGAAAAATATTGAAGAGTTATACGAGTTTTGCTTCACTTCCATGTTTTTTTGTTGACTAGCTCTTGCTTTTTAACCCTCTTCCTTACCTGAGGTCTGAAGGTTCTTAACTTTCTGGATGAAAAGTTCATCGCAGTTATGGAAGCTATTTTACTTGCGGGGAAGCAACTTCAGCGGCTTGGCGTAAAGCAAGACTGTGGAATGACTACGCAATCCACAACTGTGCAGTCTTCTCTTTTGAGAAAATTGATATCTGTTGTTTCATCTCCCGCTGTGGTTGACAATGCCGTAAAACTTCTCTCTGCCCTGAATAAGGAAGGGGCTGTTCGAGGAGACTTGCTCGACATACTAATCACGTCCAGCGGCCAATTTCCTGAGGTTTGTATCTTCTATGGAAATTGATATGTTTTACTTTCCTCTTAATGTTATGTTTTATGCATCACACAGCTCCTTATCATTAATCTTCTTTGCTTTTTTTCATGAATCAATTGTTGAGTAGTGACGATGTTATGGTCCATAACTCAATTCTGTTATTTGCTATGCACAGCTAGCTGAAGCTCGTCAAGCAGTTTTAATCGTCAGCGAAAAACTTGATTCCTCGATAGATATATTTCGCAAGAAACTCGCAATGCGAAATTTGGAGTTTCTTCAAGTGTCCGGGATCACACATTTGATAGAGGTACTCTCTCGTGATTTTCTTATGCTTTCTTACCGCAAGAGTGCAGCTTTCTTGATTTGTTTTGAAATTGCACCTAAAAGGAATCCCAAAAGTATCATCATGTTTCAGGATAAGAATAAGTATCAAGAAGGTAGCTTGTGTTGGTTTCTTTGTGGTTACCGTTCTCACTTTCTCGTGCATATATCCATTAAAATATTCGCAGCTATGAACCTAATTTTTGTACATTTTTGCACATTTTTGCGTATAATACTCTCTCATCATTGAAAGTTGTGGACCTTTATTTCTGATCTGAAGCTAAGGCTTTGTGCAGCTGCCCGTTGATGCCAAGGTGCCTGTGAATTGGGTGAAAGTAAATAGCACCAAAAAGACTATTCGATATCATCCCCCGGAAATAGTAGCTGGGTTGGATGAGCTAGCTCTAGCAACTGAACATCTTGCCATTGTGAACCGAGCTTCGTGGGATAGTTTTCTCAAAAGTTTCAGTAGATACTATACAGATTTCCAGGCTGCCGTTCAAGCTCTTGCTGCGCTAGACTGTTTGCACGCCCTTGCAACTCTATCTAGAAACAAGGTCGAAGGAACAAACTACAAAATGTGTGCTTGTAGTCACTGCTTTGCAAGTTTTAACTTCGTTCAGATATTTTCCTCTGCAGAAGTATGTCTGTCCCGTGTTTGTGGATGACTGTGAACCAGTTGAGATAAACATACAGTCTGGTCGTCATCCTGTATGCATCTGCTCTCACTTCCTTTTCTCTTTCTTGCTACGTCTAATTAAGTTGGTAATGGATCGATCATTTTGTTTTGAAAATTCCCAGGTATTGGAGACTATATTACAAGATAACTTCGTCCCAAACGACACAAGTTTGCATGCAGAAAGGGAATACTGCCAAATTATCACCGGACCTAACATGGGAGGAAAGAGCTGTTATATCCGTCAAGTTGCATTGATTTCCATAATGGCTCAGGTAACATAGACATTAACAGTATAAGCTTATGCTTTACCAAAATACCAAAATTTCTTGCGTATGTTAGATGCGAAATGATTCTGATTACGTTTCCCAGGTTGGTTCCTTTGTACCAGCTTCATTCGCCAAGCTGCACGTTCTTGATGGTGTTTTCACTCGGATGGGTGCTTCAGACAGTATCCAGCATGGTCGAAGTACCTTTCTGGAAGAATTAAGTGAAGCGTCACACATAATCAGAACCTGCTCTTCTCGTTCGCTTGTTATATTAGATGAGCTTGGGAGAGGCACTAGCACACACGACGGTGTAGCCATTGCCTATGCAACATTACGACATCTCCTAACAGAAAAGAAATGTTTGGTTCTTTTTGTCACGCATTACCCTGAAATAGCTGAGATCAATAACGGCTTCCCAGTTGCTGTTGGGACATACCATGTCTCGTATCTGACATCGCAGAAGGATGAAAGTGGTTTTGATCATGATGATGTGACCTACCTATATAAACTTGTGCGTGGCCTTTGCAGCAGGAGCTTTGGTTTTAAGGTTGCTCAGCTTGCCCAGGTAAACTCGCCTCAAATACATAAGTTTATATCTGACATACAGAATGAGCAGCATAGGTAGGCCATCCTAAAAGAGGCCTTAAATAAATTGAAGATGATCAGTAAATGCGTTAGTCACTGAAATATATGGCTATGGTTGGTCCACTCATGAAACTGATCTCACATATATACTTGACTGTAGATACCTCCATCGTGTGTACGTCGAGCCATAACCATGGCTGCAAAATTGGAAGCTGAGGTATGTGAAAGAGAGAAAAACACACGCATGGAATCACTCAGAGGAGAACCAAAAGGTCATGAAGAGGATCCAGTACATGGTGACCCTGAAGATTCAAAAAGCTTAGAAGAATCTGTTATTGGTTTAGATGACTTCTTTGCAGACCTGAAACTTGCTCTCTCTCAAGAGGAGAATCCTTTGAAATCATTCGAGTTTTTAAACCGTGCGTGGAAGATTGCAGCAAAAGAATCAGTGTAGCAAGTTTAGCAAAATCAAACTAAACACACTCCATCGTTATTTAATCGAATAGCAAGCATGTTAGCACCTGCAATGTTTTTGATCATGTGCAGGCAAGTAATGTAGTTGTGTACATAAACAGTGTTGACATTTTATGAAGATTTCCAGAAGTACCCTTCCCTTTTGTACGAACCAGTCCAAACGTGGAATAGTAGAATCTAACGGGTTATGATGTCCCACGTGGCTAACATTAGAATCTATTATGGTCAAACTCAAATGCACGGACGGCTGTCGAGCGTGTGTCCATCGTGGCCATGGGCGGGGGTTAAAATATGAGATTCTTCTCTTCGCCACGAGAAAAACTTTCCAGTTTTCAACAGAAAGTTGGAAAAGAGAAGAGAAGAATCGGATTCATAGAGGTAAAGGCAAAATCTTTCGTTACGATGTTCTCATCTTAGAAATCGAAACAAGTACCGATTGATGTTCCGTTCCGTGTGTTTGGATTTTGGTCGAGGATTAGTCTTTTGTGGTTTCAGGGACGAATTTCTCTGTGTTTTTATGTCGATGGAGGATAAATTGGTGTTTTGCCTGTAGTAGTATTTATCTTTGAGGTTGTCGTTAATTTTCTTTAATGTTGTCGTTAAAGATAAGCAAATATATGTTTAATGTTGCAGTCAGGTGAACTATATTATTTTGTTGGGAAAGAGTATATAATCAGCTCAAGATGAAGTACGTTTCTCCTTCTCCCTGTTTCTTTCCACCTTTTTTTTGTAGTAGTTAGACTCTTTGTTAGAATTCTGGAATGCACTCTTCACCTTATAAGAGTATAGCATGATCTTCATCAGGATGGAATAAGTAACAGTTTTAGTGAATCTTTCACTTTTGTCTTGGTTTAAGGCTCATGTATTTGCTAGGTGATCATGTTTAGCTTATCTCAGGATGTTTTACTATATATACAGTTCAGGCTGCAGCACATTGTCTTCGTTTTCAGCTTTTAGCAACAGTTATTTTCTCTGTTGAGTATATATATTCATTTCTTATGGCAGGGGACGTGTACAATGGGATGAAGCTAATATAGTGGAAACTGAATCCAACAAACCTGTAAGGCAGAAGATTACCGAACCAAAGACACCGTATCACCCCATGATTGATGATGATGATTTGGATTTCTTTTTTCTTCTAGTGTTGCCTACATATATGCTTCTGGCAATACTGGCATATATATAGTAAATACAAAATAGTAGTCACCATCTCTATACAGAGGAAATTAAAATAACACAAACATAACCTACAGTATATGCTGTCATGTTGGTTAAATTTGAAATGGTGTCAGTCTAGTTGGAAGAGTAACCTGAACAAAATTTCTGATTTCTTTTTCTCTCTGGGTTGGTTTTTTTATTCAGGTTCTCTGTCTCCTAGAGGAAGATCATTTGACAACTGTGTTGATGAAATGCATCGTGCGGAAGAACTAAGGAATGTTCTGAATGATGTAGCTTCTTCCAGTAAAACTTTCAGCCAGAGATCCGAGTCTGGAGGCTGGAGCTGGTCCGAGGATGACACAGATCCAATGGATGAATATGAAGGTTATTTACAAAACCAAATAAATAGATCAAAGATGCATGACTCGTAGTTTCATCAGGTTCTTGGTTCCTAGAGAACATCTTAATCTATGTTTTTTGTGCAACTGCAGATTCTGAGATTGAGAAAAATGAAAGTTTCAAAGAGCATAGACGGGCACACTATGACGAGTTTCGAATGGTAAAGGAGCTGAGATCCTCTGGGTCTTTCTATGGTAAAGATGCAGAAGTGGATGATGGTGCCAAAATAGTTAAATCCGAGGCAACAATCTCACAAAAAGCTCCCAGTGTTAATGGCTCGGATAGAGAAACAGCTGATGGTGATTCCGATGCAATATCACCGAGAAAGTCATCCTTGTCCGCTAGTTGATTCAAACCTCAGAATGAACCATTTGTCACTACAGACTACGGTGTTATTAAACTGTAGCAAACACAAGTTTTAACTATAAGAGGATCATATATAATATTTACAAATCATTCATATAAAATGTTGATGATCTATTGGATGGATACTCTTGTTTTCTTTCCTTCTTCTTTTATTTTTCTGAAAGTCTCACATTGTTACAAAACACAATAAATAGACAGTTAGAATATGATTATATGAAAGATTTATAAAACGGTTTTTTTTTTCTAAAGAAAATTAAACTCACTAATTTTTTAGTGTATCATCAAAGAACAAGACAAAAAATTCAAAAATTTGGGATACCTTTATATTAAGTAAACACTTCATAAATCTACGGAAATAGATAAATCGGAAACCATAATCTTTCTATAAACAAAATCTACAAAAGATCTGATTTAAGCTCCGAAAGATAATCAATAATAATAATCCAATTTTGGCTATATGTTGTTAGTATCACACAAATCTAAAATATATAAAGAAGAAGAACATACAGGTAATATTGATTCGACAGGAGCAACAACCTAAAACAATCAAGTAGGTGCTTGAACGAGCGGCGTAAACCCTAAAGATGATGTTTTTGTGTCCTCTGGTGAGTAATTATATGTGATTTCCAACGACTATATGAATGGGTTTCGACCCATAACACTTATAAATCACAGCAAAAAAAAGAGAAGAAAAAAAATTAAATAAGTAAACACTAACTCAGTATGATTTTTCACCAAAATTTAATAATTAATGGTTTGTGTAATAAGTTTAATATGAGAAAAAATAGTAGTAATATGTATCTTCACTTATCAGTAATCACTAAAGACCTTTTTCCAAAGTATCAAAAAATACAGAAAAAAGAAAACATTATCAACGAAATTTGTTTAACAATACAAATTTCATTAATTTGAACCACATTGATTAAAAAAAAAAAACAATTAAAATAATTAAGAAACAATAACAGGTAAGAGTTTGATTGGAAATATATGATGATAGACTTTCTATCTTACCATTAACCTTAGTTGTAAGTTGTAACTCTAGATTTATGTTTATAGATTTCCGACTAATTACAATTTTATTTGTAAAAATAAAAATGTTATATGATCTCTCTCTCATTTCTCCTCCATGAATGTTACCACCACTTGAATCTTATCGAACGATTCATATGATAACACGAATCTATTGTCCCACTCCTAACCACGAGAGATCTATTAGCACATCAGCACGTGTCGGTGTCTTTTGATCCACGAGGTCGGTGACGCTTAGCTAGTTGACCGGTATAGTCGGTTATTACCGGTTCTTCCATGTTTTTAATTTTTTTTTTTTTTTTTTTTACGGTAAAAAATTATGAGTTTCTTTTATAATTAAATAATGCAATATACTGTATACTTTTCCCCCAACTAGGTCTTAATTTGTGAATTGAGATTGATTTTTTTTTTTTTTTTTTTTTTTTTTTTTTTTTGCAATTTCAGGTTAGTATTCATATTTTGACTATGGTAGAAGTATAGTATTAAAACATTTATTTTTCTTAATTTTGGGGGCTGAGTTAGATTTGTTTGCGTAAATAAGATTTGTGAAGTCCCCCAAAATAATAAAAGATCTCTATCTTTCTTTTTTCTTTTCTTTTTCTACAGGTTTTGCCGATTTTTTTCTTTTTTATTTTTGGTTTTGCCATCGCTGAATGGTGCAGTAAAGTGTTTTAATTCTCTCTTTGTGTACTCTCTTCCTCTCTCTCTACTGGGTTTCTTTCTTCAAAATTTCTGATCTTTTTTTTTTTATTTTGGAATTGTGAAAGTCCATTTCGTTGACAAGTTTCTTTCTGGGTATTGAACTTTTGATTTGAGTTGCCCGATTGGATTCAAAGTTTTAGTCTTTTGTTGGTAAGTTGTATCCTTTTTTTGCTGAATTTGCTCGTCTGATATAATTAGGGCTTTTTGTTTTTTTTTGTTTTTTTTTTAATTATTGTCTTACCCTTGTTGGATTTGTTGTATATCTAAGTCTCTGATTTTTGTTTTCATTTCTTTTCAGATTTTGACTACTCAGCTCAATCAGCTGAATCTTTCTGTAATTCTTGGATCCTGAATGGTTTAATTATCTTAGTTTGATCGGTTAGAATAGAGCATAGCAGCTTGGGATCCGTTTGGCTCGGATTCTGAGAGGACGGCTTTTCAAAGATTTAAGCTTTTCATTTTCTTTGAGAATCTGTCCTTTGTATTTGGACGACGTGTTTGCTCTCCTGGGGCATGAACAGAACAGTAGTCTCAGGAGCTGTCGAATCGAGTTTCTCATTAACTGATGCTGTTGGTTCGGAAGCTCTAAATATGCAGAGGAGCAGTGGCATCAATAATAATAATACGCGTATCCCAACATCACCAATGTCTTTCTCCTCCAGTAGCGTTAACATGCCTGGTTCATCTGTTCTTGATGGGTCTGCTTCAATGCAACACTTACCTCAGCAGCAGTACCAACTACAACAGCAAGCTGGGCAAGGTTCAGTTCCAATGAGGGATAACAGTTACTCCCATGTCGATAAGAAACCCAGATTAGAAGTGAAGCAAGAGGACATGTTGCAGCAGCAGATTTTACAGCAGTTGATCCAGCGTCAGGACCCTACTGGAAGGAATCCGCAGTTGCAAGCTTTGCTTCAGCAGCAGAGAATAAGGCAACATCAGCAGATTCTTCAATCCATGTCACCCTCTCAGAGACTCCACTTTCAGCAACAGCAGCAGTTGAGACAGCAATTACAGGGCACTCAACAGATTCCTCCTAATGTACGTCCTTATGAAGTTGGCGTGTGTGCTCGGAAATTGATGATGTACTTGTATCACCTGCAGCAACGACCTGCTGTAAGCTCATACTTATCTGTGGACTTTTTAGCAATTTCATCACTTCTATTCAAGTTCTAACCATTACTGATATCTCTTTGTAGGAAAATTGCATTACCTATTGGAGGAAATTTGTGGCAGAATACTTTTCACCTCGTGCAAAGCAAAGGTTGTGCTTGTCACAGTACGAAAGTGCTGGGCACCATGCCCTTGGCATGTTTCCACAAGCTGCTCCGGTCAGTTTCTTCTTTGCTCTGTGTTTTTTGATCTTTTATGATATTGATGTTCTGTGTCTCTGTATCTTTTACCATATTCCATATAAAGTTTACTACTTATGAATTTCACTGCAGTACACAGATTGTTTGATTAATAAGTCCATCATCTCATTTTGTTTGCAGGATATGTGGCAATGTGATCTTTGTGGCACCAAATCTGGAAAGGGATTTGGTAAGAGAGTTGCAAATATCATTCTTGTGTGTACTTATATTTCTCTGCCTTCACTTGAGCACAGTGAAGAAACTTACACATGCTAATTGCTCTCTTTTTATTGTTTTAAACGTAACTTATTGTTTTAAAGCAATTTAGTTAAAGAAGTAGCTAACTGTCACTTCTCGTGTTAATCCGCAGAGGCAACTTTTGATGTACTTGCCAGACTTATTGAAATCAAATTTGCAAGTGGTATTATTGATGAGCTCTTATATCTGGATCACCCTCGAGAAAACAGATTTCCCAATGGACTGATGATGTTAGAATATAGAAAAGCAGTCCAGGAAACTGTACACGAGCAGTTTCGTGTTGTCCGTGAGGGCCATCTTCGCATCATATTCTCTCAAGATTTGAAGGTATCTACAACAACTCTCTGGTTCAAACTTTTGAAAAGAGAAGAAAAAAATCAATCAGCAGTGTGCTTAACTTTACTTTGCTTCTTTCTAGATATTGTCTTGGGAGTTTTGTGCTCGGCGTCATGAAGAGCTTCTTCTTCGCAGACTTATTGCTCCGCAGGTCCTATTCTAACCCTTGCGTAAATTATTATGAACTTAACTTTACAAAAAAATATTTCTCGTCAACTGTGTGGCTATGTTTCCCTAAACATTTTGTGTAATGTGCTTAGCTTCTGGTTTCCTATGAATTAGAGCACAAAGTTTGTAATTCTACTTCAAAACAGATGTTTGTCGATGCTGCAACGCTGTTAAGAAGTGTACTAAAATCTTATTATTGGTCATGCAGGTGAACCAGTTGCTTCAGGTTGCACAAAAATGCCAGAGCACGATCTCAGAGAGTGGATCAGAGGGAGTTTCTCAGCAGGATTTACAGTCAAATAGTAACATGTAAGTTGATCCTTATTTTCCTTTTTACATCCTGTATGGTGGTTGCAGACTATTCTTTTATTTTCGATTCTCAGGCATTTGTTTCTAGTGCTCTTTGTCATTCTTGGGTGCTAATTTGTGTATCAGGGTCTTGGGGGCAGGACGGCAACTGGCAAAGTTCATGGAATTACAGTCACTGAATGATCTTGGCTATCCAAAAAGATATATCCGAACTCTGCAGGTACTCATTAGCTCCTTTCCTAGCTACTAATTTTGTATATGAAGACCTAAGAAGGCCTAATATTGAGCCATTGCATGTGACAGATATCTGAAGTTGTCAAGAGCATGAAGGATCTGATGAATTTCACTGGCGAGCACAAAATCGGCCCTATTGGTAAGTCTACTAATTTTCCCGCTGGTGTATCTTTCACTTGAAATATCTACTGATTTTTGTAACTCTCCTGGTGAAAATGTTCTCTTTGATTTTCTGAATGAATGTTGTGAATGTTATGTGATTCCTGCTTATGTCATTTATGCAGAGGGGTTGAAACGGCTTTTGGAACAGACGGTGACAGTAAAGCTCCAGAGACAGAAAATGCAAGAGATGGAGCAGTTTGGGAATAGTGGATCTATGAATGGCCCAGCTCAAGCTCAAATGGGATTAACTTCAGGAACGATAAATGGATCAACTGGCAACAACTCCAATAATCACCATCAAATTGTTGGTCGTGGAGCTATGAGTGGGCAAGCTCAAGCTCAAATGGCGTTATCTTCAGGAACGGTGGGCGGCTCAACTGCCAACAACAACTCCAATAATCACCATCAAATCGTTGGTCGTGGAGCCATGAATGGCTCAGCTCAAGCCGCAGAAGCTCTGACCAAGTACCAAAGCATGCTTATGAGACAAAATGCTATGAATATCCCAAACTCAAATACCGGCAAACAAGAGGGGTTCTCGAGTCAGAACCCTACCCCAAACTCAAACCAGAGTCCATCTTCGTTGTCTCATCAGAGGCAGAACCTAGCTCCAGGTGGATTTCCCAGCTCTCCTCAAATGCAACAGCAACAGCGAACCATGAGCGCTCCCAACATGCTTCCGCAGAATCACCCTCATCATTTGCAATCACCACATTCACATGGTAACAGTCAGGAGCAGCAGATGCTTCATCAGCTGTTGCAGGAGATGTCTGAAAATGGAGCGAGTGTGCAACAGCAGCAAGCCTTTTCGGGTCAAAGTGGTAGCAACAGTAACGCAGAGAGAAACACAACTGCCTCCACTTCCAACATCACAGAAGGAGGCCGAGTTCCAAGCCGCAACAACAGTTTTAAAGCAGCCTCAAACAATAACCTTCATTTGTCAGAAGATATATCGGTTACAGGACTACTATCTCATGATTTCTCAGAAGACGGCTTCTTCAACAACAGTGATATCTATGGTGGCTTGTAATATCCCGACAAACAGAGGCATTGTTACTTTGACTTAACTCATTGAAAGAGAATTTAGGGCTTATTCTTCTCATTTAGGTTGGTCTTTGTATAGAAACCAAAGAGATATGAGGCCAATGAAGGTATTTCTGATTTGTTGTAACTTATCTATAGGAACTTTTAGCATCTTATTTGTTCCCTTTTAGAGATGGTAAAGATGTAATCTTAAGATTATTTCTGCAGACACTTTCAAGCGATTTTATTCTTTTTAATGCTTTTACTTTGTCTATGGGTTTGAGTTCGAAGTCATGAAACTTAATATATTATAGAGTCTTATTTATTGATCCAAATAGGGTTTTACATCTCCTACCAAAGTGAGATTTGGTTCTGTATGGGCTGATAAGATCATCATCTTGAAGGGGGCTCATAAGTTGTATGGAAAAACTTAAAACATAACAAGTTGCAACACAACTTTAACTACTCATGAGCCTTTTTTAAAAGTTTTATGTCCTCTTTTATCGTGTATGGCTGTATGCTATTAATCGAATCATTGTGGATTTTTCTGTAGAGTGGCTCTTCAACTTAAAGAAACTGGTTTCTGTAGAGTTGGTCTTCCGATAAGGAACATGAAAAACATTACCATAGAATATGCACATACAAGCATGTTTTTATGCAAATATATAACTTATCAGATTAAGGTTTTAATGGCATATTCCAGAGGGTTCATTTTTTTGTTAACTTATAAAAATATAAACAAGTAGTTACTACTTAGAATCCGTAAAAGGATGAGCAACTTAAAAAACATGTCTATAAAGTATAAACAGATTGTTAAAACGCTTTAAAAAACAAGAAAAAGAATAAGATCACTGATAATGTTGGCAGAAATCATTATCTAAGATTTCATCTCACAATCACTAAAAGGGGAAAAGGAGATGAAGCTAAAGTGCCTATGAAGTTACCACAAATCTTCCTTCGTTGGTCTCATATCTCTTTGGTTTCTATACAAAGACCAACCTAAATGAGAAGAATAAGCCCTAAATTCTTTCACTGTGTTAAGTCAAAGTAACAATGCTTCTGTTCTGCTTGGATATTACAAGCCACCATAGATATCGCTGTTGTTGAAGAAGCCATCTTCTGAGAAATCATGAGATAGTTCTGGAACCGATATATCTTCCGGCAAACGAAAGTTATTGTTTGATGCTGCTTTGAAACTGTTGTTGCGGCTTGGTACTTGGCCTCCTCCTGAGATGTTGGAAGTAGATGCAGTTGTGTTTCTCTCAGTGTTACTGTTGCTACCACTTTGACCCGAAAAGGCTTGTTGCTGTTGCACACTCGCTCCATTTTTAGACATCTCCTGCAACAGCTGATGAAGCATCTGCTGCTCCTGATTGTTACCATGTGAATGTGGTGATTGCAAATGATGAGGATGATTCTGCGGAAGCATGTTGGGAGCGCCATTCATGGCGCGCTGCTGCTGTTGCATTTGAGGAGAGCTGGGAAATCCACTGGTAGCTAGGTTCTGCCTCTGATGGGACGACGAAGATGGACTCTGGTTTGAGTTAGGGTTATTCATAGCATTTTGTCTCATAAGCATGCTTTGGTAGTTGGTCAGATCTGCTGCCGCTTGAGATGAGCCAATAGCTTCACGACCAACAATTTGATGGTGATCATTGGAGTTGTTGTTGGCAGTTGAGCCTCCCATCGCTCCTGAGGATAACGCCATTTGAGCTTGAGCTGGCCCACTCATAGCTCCACTACTCCCAAACTCCTCCATCCCTTGCATTTTCTGTCTCTGGAGCTTCACTATTGCCGTCTGTTCCAGAAGCTGTTTCAACCCCTCTGCATAAGGGACATCAGCAGTCAGAAACTCAATAACCAGAGCAAACACAGCCTTTCAACTGGAGAGTTGCAGAAATCAGTATTATTAGAGTGAAATTTACACCAGAGGGGAAACCTCGTTTTTGGTCTAAGAAGAATGATGTAGATCGGAATACTAGACTTACCAATAGGGCCAATTTTGTGCTCGCCAGTGAAATTCATCAGATCCTTCATGCTCTTGACAACTTCAGATATCTGTCAGTCACAATGAGTTACACTATTAGGACTTCTTAAGGCTACAGTATAAATACAAAGATAACAGCTAGGAAAGGAGGAAATGAGTACCTGTAGAGTTCGGATATATCTTTTTGGATAGCCAAGATCATTCAGCGACTGTAATTCCATAAACTTTGCTAGCTGCCGTCCTGCTCCCAAGACCCTGACACAAATTAGCACCCGGAAATGATATAGAGCACTAGAAACAAATGCCAGAACATGGACAATAAAAGAATAGTCTGCATCGACATTATTGGTTGTAGAAAGGTATATTAAGTGTTACGGATCAACTAACATGTTGCTGTTTGACTGTAAATCTTTCTGAGAAACTCCCTCTGAACCACTCTCTGAAATCGTGCTCTGGCATTTCTGTGCAACCTGAAGCAACTGGTTCACCTGCATGACCAATACTAACTTTTCAATAAACTTGCCAACACCATTGCAGCATGTCTGTTCTGAAGTAAAATTACTTTATGCTCTATTTCAGAGGAAACCAGAAGATAAGCACTTAATACGAACTGTTTAGGGAAACAGGGTTTTATTGGCCATCCTCAAATTCATAACCAAGGGTTTTAGGAAAACAGATATACAGTTGACCACAAACATCTCTTAAGCTCCTAATAATTAACACAAGGGCCATGCAGTTAGAATAGGACCTGTGGAGCAATAAGTCTGCGAAGAAGAAGCTCTTCATGACGCCGAGCACAAAACTCCCAAGACAGTATCTAGACAGAAGCAAATTCAAGATTAGCTAAGCATTAGCACACTCTTGATTGTTTCTTTTCTTTGCTTTTCATGTTCTTCGATGAATATGCAGGGGAAGAGAAAATTGGAAGACAGGCACAATTTTGAACCAGAGACTTGTTCTAGATACCTTCAGATCTTGAGAGAATATGATGCGAAGATGGCCCTCACGGACAACACGAAATTGCTCGTGTACAGTTTCCTGAACTGCTTTTCTATATTCTAACATCATCAGTCCATTGGAAAATCTGTTTTCTCGTGGGTGGTCCAGATATAAGAGCTCATCAATGATGCCACTCGCAAATTTAATCTCAATAAGTCTGGCAAGCACATCGAAGGTTGCCTCTGCAAAACAAGAAGATGACAGTGCTTAGCTACTATTTTGACGGGAGAGTTTTTAAAACAATTATTGGAGTTTTAAACAATAAAAGAGAACAATTAGCATATGTAAGTTGCTTCATTGTGCTCAAGTGAAGGCACAGTGATACAGTAGACACAAGAATGAAATTTGCAACTCTCTTACCAAATCCCTTTCCAGACTTGGTGCCGCAAAGATCACACTGCCACATATTCTGCAAATACAATGAGAGATGATTGACTTAAAAATTGAACAAACTCAGTGTAGTCAAATTCATAATTAGTACAGGTGAGGTGGAGTAAACTTATATATGGCTAAAGATACAGAGATACATAACATCAATATCATAAAAGATCAAAAAACACAGAGCAAAGAAGAAACTGACCGGAGCAGCCTGTGGAAACATGCCAAGGGCATGGTGCCCAGCACTTTCGTACTGTGACAAGCACAACCTTTGCTTTGCACGAGGTGAAAAGTATTCTGCCACAAATTTCCTCCAATAGGTAATGCAATTTTCCTACAAAGAGATATCAGTAATGGTTAGAACTTGAATAGAAGTGATGAAATTGCTAAAAAGTCCACAGATTAGTATGAGCTTACAGCAGGTCGTTGCTGCAGGTGATACAAGTACATCATCAATTTCCGAGCACACACGCCAACTTCATAAGGACGTACATTAGGAGGGATCTGTTGAGTGCCTTGTTGCTGTAATTGCTGTCTCAGCTGCTGCTGTTGCTGAAAGTGGAGTCTCTGAGAGGGTGACATGGATTGAAGAATCTGGTGATGTTGCCTTATTCTCTGCTGCTGAAGCAAAGCTTGCAACTGCGGATTCCTTCCAGTAGGGTCCTGACGCTGGATCAACTGCTGTAAAATCTGCTGCTGCAACATGTCCTCTTGCTTCACTTCTAGTCTGGGTTTCTTATCGACATGGGAGTAACTGTTATCCCTCATTGGAACTGAACCTTGCCCAGCTTGCTGTTGTAGTTGGTACTGCTGCTGAGGTAAGTGTTGCATTGAAGCAGACCCATCAAGAACCAATGAACCAGGCATGTTAATGCTATTCGGGGAGAAAGACATTGGTGATGTTGGGATACGCATATTATTATTATTGATGCCACTGCTCCTCTGCATATTCAGAGCTTCCGAACCAACAGCATCAGTCAAAGAGAAACTAGATTCGACAGCTCCTGAGACTACCGTTCTGTTCATGCCCCAGGAGAGCAAACACAGACCAAGTCGTGCAAATACAAAGGACAGATTCAGAGAAATGAAAAGCTTGAAACTTTAAACCGTCCTCTGAGAATCTGAGCCAACAACAAAGCCAAACGGATCCTAAGCGGCCAAGCTCTACGTTCACCGATCAAACTGAGATAATTAAACCATTCAGGATCCAAGAGAGATTGAGCTAGTTTTCAAAGCCTGAGCACCCCAGTGGTCAAAATCTGAATGAAATGAAAACAAAAATCAGCAACTAGAAGCAAATTAATAGTTCGTCGATGCAACAAAGAGAAGACGGAAAGGCGAATTCTTTATAACACTCGAAAGCCCTAATATTATCAGACTAGCAAATTTTGAAGCATAGAATAGTTATAGACATCTCTCTATCTCAAAGGATGAAACTTACCAACGAACAAACTTCAAATCAAATCAAAAGCCAGAACCTTTCATTCAACCAAGTAGACTCGACTTGCACGAATCCCCAAAAAAAAACTGAAATTTGAAGAAACCCAGTTGAGAGGGAGTAAACAAAAGATTAAAACTTTCTTTACTGCAGCATTTGGAAAACAAACAAAATGGATGAGATATATTTCCTTTTCTTGACAATAGTTTTTAGTCACAAATCTTTATTTTTTTTAATTTTTTGTCATCTGATTTTATATTATAAAACATATATATTTTTTTATTGGGACTAGTCTCCAGTCCAAAAGAGAACAAACAAAGGTTTAAGATTAGTCCGAGCGTTGTCAAAAAGCGTTAGATGAGTTTCTTTGTTAGATCGAAGGGAGTCAATAGGTCCGTCCTAAGTCCTAACGTTGTCATGAAACGTTTATCGATGTGTTCCGTTTAGTCATTGAATGTGTTTTGATGTTCGCATTCGAGAGCCGCGATTTTATTGACAAGGAAAAGCGTTGCTAGCTAATTTGGTTATATGTATTCTATGCAGGTTAGGAACTGAGGTAGCGGAAGCGAATTAACCCACGGACAAGATGCATACAATACAAGGTTTGATTGATTGATAATAATGCCTTAGTTAACTCTATGATTGGAGTTCAAACTGAGATGATAATAACGGAAAATGCAGTACCTTGGCAGTTGGCACACAGACAAAAGTTTTATAATCCGACAATAAAAAGATATCCAAGTTGGAATCTACCAGAAAAGACATTTAAACAAGAGACCAAATCTAAATACGACGAAACAGTGTTGATTACAAACAAACAGTTACAACATCCTACTTTGATAGAGGTTGTGGATCAACTTTTCATCACTCGTCAGCAGGTGGCGAACGAGACCGGCTGCAACATCAAGAATATGATGGTTAGATTCAAAATATCATAATATTATAAAGCATCAAACTATTTCAACTAACTAACCTCTTCTGCATCGGGCTCTCAGCACCATCGTAGCCACCATCACTGTCTCTTCTTCCAATTGAGCCAGGGCTTTCAACTTGGCCATTCTCAGGGCTAGACCTCGATCTCTCCCTCCTCCTTTCAATTGGACTATCAACTTCACCCGCTCCATTTATCGGACTTTCCTTCTTCAGTGGGCTGTGATTAGGGCTCATCCTATCTCTCTTGTTGTTGGGACTGCGGCTGCTGTACTTAGGGCTTGCGACTCTCTCCCTCCTACGAGGACTATCATTGCCTCTGCGGTCACGACTGTACTCGGGACTGCCACGCCTTGATTTTTTATAAGGACTTGGGCTACGTCTTCTGCCATAGTCAGGACTGGTCCATTCCTTTCTGTTTGCAGCAACAGGACTAGCACCTCGGCCATAATCAGGGCTTCCTCTTTCTCTTTTGTAAGGACTAGGTGATCGCCTTCTCCTTTCAGGTGACCTATCACGGCGTCTTTCAGGACTGTGACCATTCCCTCTAGCATCATCATCCTTCACCGCATACTCCACCGCGATCACCTTATCCATCAGCTTACTGAATGAAAACACAAGCGAAATGTTAATCTTAGGTAAAGAAAGCAATTAGATACTGAACTGGACAGGAACACAAACCTGTTATTTGTAGCATCCAGTGCCCGGGTGGCATCCTCTTGCGCCTCGTATTGGATAAATGCAAAATTCCTCCTGATCCTAACGTTTACGATTTTTCCATACGGCTCAAAGTGTCTCTCAAGATCCCGGGTCCTAGTAATATCCGCATCAAAGTTGATAACAAAGAGAGTCTTGGAAGGTTTCATGCTGGATGAGGATCTCCTTGAACCACCACCAGATCTTCTATCACCTCCTCGTTCACTCTATGCACAGACCCATTAATGCTATCAGTATTTTAAACCTCATAACTAAGTCTGAAAGAAATAAATCCGGAGGTCAGGATCCTACCTTTGTCCACTCAACACGAAGTCTGCGTCCCTTACGCCCAAATTCCATGCGGTCAAGCGCTCGGATAGCATCTTCAGCATCCCTTTCATCTTCCATGTACACAAAAGCAAAGCCTGGAGAAAGAAAAGAAGTAAAAAGCATAGATCTGAGTACATGAACAGTGAGGAAGCAAACCAGGTTAAGAACCTCCAGCAAACACGAAGACTGTCCTCTCTCCTTCAGAGGCATCAAAAAGCCATACTTACCTACTAGGACAAATTAAATTTTGAACATTCCTCGAGCCTAAAAAACTCTGCAAACCAATTGATCAGTAGAGCAGTTACAGACCTTGCATTATGGAATTAATATGTCAAGGAACAACTGAAAATGTGGAAGTCAGACGGGATGTGAATGAAAAGAGAGTGCCTTCTCCATTGCAGAGGTATGTCCAAGAGTGCAAAGTCTATGAGGAATGAAATGCAATTAAGATGGCAGTGCTATAGCGGATGGAAAGTGACTTGTTTTGTGGACCAAGGAGATGAAATGCAATCTTTCTCCTCTCAAGTGCTTTCCAAACATCAAGAAGGCGGCATGGCAAAGTGGATATGGTCGCTGTTTAGTACTTCCTTCTAAAGGGAGAGTCATCCGGAGCCATCTCGTGGAGTGAACATGGAAGTGGATTTGTATGACATGCATTTGAATTTTGCTTTCTCATCGCACTAAGTGATTTATATTACTGCTTTTTCATCGAGGTTAACCACAAAGATAAGAGTACATAAAAGGCAGAAGAAAGAAAAAGAAAAAGGCTTACCAGCTTTCATATCCACCCTCTCAACCTTGCCATATTTCCTGAATAGCCGTTCAAGATCACCCTCACGAGCATCATACTCAAAGTTACCACAGAAGACTGGCTTCATGCTTGCTTCCTGCATAGATATACAATGTAAAAAGATTCACGAGACTAACCACGAAAAAGTACATAGGATAATTCAAACAAGAAGATCACAAGGGATTTGTCAACAAGCAGATGATAGGTGTCACCAAAATGAAAACTTTACAATGTATATCAGCTATCAAAACCAAATCAATTTTGATTGTGTATAGATTTGCTTTGCTCAATTATTCATATCAAATCACAAATTCAAGCCTTCAGATGTATAAAAAAAATCTGTCAAATCCATACTACGAAAGATCCAATATTAATATATTATAACCACAAAAAGTACAAGAGTGGAGTTAATGCATCAGATCTAATCGAACTTGAGATCTGAAATAACTCACAAGAGGAAGCAAACGAGAACAAAGCAAGAAAGAGCATGAATCTTTACCACCAAAACAAAAGAAACAAAGAGGCTCTCATAAGATTTCACACTTAAAGAAAGAAAGAAAAAAGAAAACGAGATCGACGAATTCCAAAAGTTGTACAGAGCAAAACAGATAAGATCCTTTCAAGAACTCGAGACTCATGAAAAACAGACAATCAATATACCTGCCGAAGGAAGAATGATCAAAAATGGAATGATTTTGGCAGTTGTTGTGTAGCGTTGAAACCAAACAAAGCTCACTTCCGAGGAGAGATGAGATGGTGAAAGTATAACTAGTACAGAGCAGAGCAGATCTGCTATTTTTATCTTTTCGAAGACATTTTGTTCAGTTTGGTAAGGGAAAGGTACTTTTGGTTTTCCTTTTTTTTTTTAAATACGTCTTTGACTTTCTTATTTATTTTCTCAAGTTATAAATAAAATTAGTCTTTTAAGTTTTTTTAGCTGTCTACTTTATTGGCCCAATCCGTTATTAACAATTCATTAAAAGCCCAACCAAAACAAAACAAAACATCGATTCACAAATCACAATGTTTTTCCTATCTTACATCTTTATTTCGATTTTCATTTCACCAACCGTAAGATCGATTCACCAACAACAACCGTAACTCTCGTCTCGTCTTTCTTTTTTTTTTTCTTTTTCCCAAGAGATACCGCTTTAATATGTTTAAGATAAGAGTTACAAAGTGCATTGATGCACGTATGAAGCTGATAGCTTAGAGCGCACATATTACAAGAAATTACAACTAAGAGATATGAGAGTGGAGTAAAGATAAAGTTAATGTTTCTGGAATTACAACATTAACGGATTTGGTGTTGGGTGGAATTTCGGGTTTTGTATTTAAATTTGAATCAGTCTCTTAGCTGGTATATGCTTCAGTGATCTAATAAAGCGAATAGGCCTTGAGAATATTGTACAAATATTGTCGTAGTTGCCTTAATATAATGATGCAGTTCAATATAATTTCATAATTTCCATGACAGTTTCAGATGGCTTCTATATATAATCATGCACATCTCATCAACAAACCCAGTCGATAAGAAGAAACAAAAAATTCCATGATTGGTTGCTCAATTTCGATGATTAAATGACAAATGAGGAAGCAAATTGTAAAAAACAAATTGAGTAAAATGACAAATTCTTTGACCTACTAAACACATTGGGCAAATCATCATGAAAAAAGATTTCTCAAAACCAAACATGTAACTTAATTAAAAGGTTTTTTTTTAAGTCATATAAAAAAGCATGGCTAGTTTAAGTTAAAAAAAAATAAAACAACTGGAAAACATTGTCCAGGGGATTAATAAAAAAGAGAAAGAGAGAGCGGAAATATATATATTTGCTAGACATAGGTGGGGATTTTAGTTTTGCACTTTGAAATTGGTCGGAGCTGCTTAGCTATGGCGAGCCAGGTGCGCGCAAGACCATTCCAACCTATATGAGCAAAAAACAATGCACCATCACCATTCATCCAAATAGATACTGCTAACTAAATAATTCATACACATTCATCCAAATAGCTACTGCTAACTAAATAATTCATACACATGAGAGAGAGAATAATCAAAAGAAATGGACAACGTTACCTATCTTATGGCGATGGCGACTGAGGCATGGAGGTTGAGGTGGTAGCAATATCGTTAGACGACAACTTCTCCTGTTAAATGATTGGTCACATAAGTTGGGTTGTAAGAGCCTAGAGATGACAGATATTTTCCGATTGCAAAGGGTTATATGTATATGAAAAGAAAGTAAATTATATATACCTGAGTATCAAATTTATCAGAGTCATCAAGAGTGGTCTGATGGTAATCTTTGTATTTCTTGCGCAACTCTTTAATTTGTTCTTATGCCTTGGATAGCTCAGCTTTGGTTTCGAGATACTTTTCTTTGTAGGAATGTTCGATGGAACTTTGTATTCCTGTTTTCTGACTTTGCATTTCCTACAAATATAAATAAACTTACATTTATTCTAAGTATTTGCATTAGAAATTATATTATATTATAAATCATTTGCAAAGGGTTATATATATATATATATATATATATATATGAAAAGAAGGTAAATTTATATACCTGAATATCAAATTGATCAGAGTCAGGCGTGGTCTGATCCTGATCAGATCCCTTCAAGTCGTCGTCAAGTTTTTCCATACGGGTAGAACAAGCTCGCAGCGACTGTGAGGCCAACCTGCATATATATAAGAGCAACATTTAACAACCATTACCATCGACAATAAAAGCTATCTATACAAACAAATTAATTAGATCGATGATAAAAATGAATATATACGTTGATGTCCGCTGACGCTTGGCGGTGGTAGCCTTTTCCTTTCTAGGATATATACGAGTCAACTTCGGCTCTGGCTGTTATCAATTATATAAAGATGTTCTAGTTCAGAAACTAATCAATCTAATAATTAAAATTAAATAAAATGAAAAACCCTAGCGAGAACAGAAACTAAATAGATCTCAATTCCGGATTTCCAAAGAAAGAAGTCAATCACCCTGTTCAGCACAGACTGAAGCCAGTCCTGATCGCGAGAATCCAACCACTCCTTACAAATACCGTGACGCACACATGTGCGAATTTGAGCAGCAATAGACGGCCGGAATCGCTTTCTTTTCTGTCTCGCAAACGGATCCTTCCCACCTCTTCTGATCTGGCCCAAACTACATTTTTCTCTGGTTTATTCTATAAATAAATGGTACAACAACCTGCACGCTATGCCGCGGGTTTTCTTTAGAACTTTTTTTTTAATAATACATATAAGTTGTAATATAAATCATATTGTTTAAAACTATAACTAAATCAACCAGATACATGTCTCTCATTTTTTAAGAACAATACATGAGGTGAACGCCTTATACTGAAATTCCATATACAAAATTTATATGATTTTTAGAGTATTTATTTGTTTGTTTTCTTGAAAAAAATATATAAAAATATACTATCTGCAATAGATTTAAAAAGAAATTCCATGTAAATTTCTTACATTAAAAACAGGATATTTAGAGTAATAATAATAAACTTTATATTATCTCACTGAGACATGGAATCAATAATCAAATAACATTAAGAAACCCCTTGATCAGCTCGTATCTTGATCTAACCTTGCCAGACATCATATCGTCGGACTAAGCTTTTTATAACTAAGAATCTTTAAGAAATCTTTCAAAGCTTTCATTTTCAATGTTTTTGACACTTAATTTACAGATAAATATTTGTCTAAGATCAAAGATGCAACTGATTATCGCCAACCAAATAATCAAAATACTAAACACGGTGGGAACGAATACTAACTTTGCTAAATATGATATCCTCACAGAAAATATAGATAGAATCAAATGTATTTCTCCAACCATCCTTCCTTCATCTGGATTCGTTATAGCTCCCTTTTTTCAAGATCCTTCATAACCTTAAACACATCCTAAGGATTTTTATATGAAAAGTTTTTGGTTATGTTCTTCTGATCGAATTCTTCTTCACTTCAACTTCAATCATCGATTTGAGAACGATTGACATAGCGGCACGGCCTTGATTGGGAGGAGGGAGAAAAAGTGACGTGTAAAGGAGATTGATTTTTATTGGAACATAAGACTTAGTTGTATTAATTGTTATAATTTGATTGGATTAAGTTTTTAATGATGTGTCATACTTAGAAGAGTTTAAAAAGCTTAGGTGTCAACACCAGGTGAGAAACGTTCAATTTTTATTGTATTGATTGATACTTTTGTTTCGATAAATTAGTTTCCTAATGTTCTGGTAACTCTTCCTCATAAAAAGTTTCCTTTGAGCCAAGCAATCCATAAAGAACCTGAATTACTGAATTAATTCCAAAGTTGCATTAACCTGAAAACAATCTCAAACTCAAGGCCCATATATTTCTCCCGAAGCCGAGCATGTCTTATTCTTCCAAAGAAAAGCCCAACATAGGGAATCCACTTTAGCGTAAAAATGCTTTGTAAGAACAAACACACACTAATCCAAAAATTCACCATGCCATAGATACTCTTTCAGTTTTCACCTCACACATTCGTACTATTACCAAGTGAGATTAACTCTGGTTTCTGCCACTTCTGAAAATTTCACTGGATTAAATATGCATAAATCATAATTTTGTGTGTTGTGCACACGGTCCATGCGTCTATGGCGCTTTATGTGGGGTCTTATTTACTAATATTATGTTCGAAGCAGACAAGCTGAGCTCTAAAGAAGCTGCTCAAAGAAGGTATGTGCTTATATAATTCCATGCCAGTTATATAACATTGCTAAATCCGCTTTATGTGGGGTTTTATTTACTAATATTATGTTCGGAGTAGACAAGCTGAGCTTTTGGAGAGGAAGAAGAGGAAGAAGCTAAGACAGAAAGAACAGCGAGAGAAGGATCAGAAAAAAGATGCTAAGGAAGACGAGAGTACCACATCAGAGGAACAACAATATCCAACTGAGTCATCAAGCCAGCTACCTGTAGCTTCTGATTCCGAGGCACAAAGACCAGATTCCATACCGATTGATGCTTCTTCATCCCTCGAGGACCCTCAACTTTTTGAAACGAATGATGGGAGAAACGGTGAATGTCAAGCGCCAATGGTTGATGATGATGGCTTTGGCAATGGCCAAAACATGGAAAGACAAAATGGTCGTAGGTCGAATGGGTTCCATGCTAATCATGCGCCAAAACTTGGAGGCATGCGAAAGAATGGAATCAACAGAGACACAAGAGTCAATACTGCTAAGGTTTGGAGCCGAAAATCCGTTAACCCCAAATCGATATCACAACATACAGCAGTAACTCAGCTAGATAGGAACAGTGAACTTTGGATTGGAGCGTTCAGTTTCACAATCCCAAAAAGTGGTCTCAGCGGAGAGCATAACCAAACCAAATGCAGTGAAGAGGATAGAAGAACAAAGACTGTTGAGGTGAAACCCACAACTGAGCAAGCAACTGTAAAGATATGGAGACCAGTGAGCAGTCAGGGAAGGAAAGTTTCGGCAGTCCATGAAAACGCAGACAAAGGTGATAAGAACTCAACTTCAACTGCATTTGATAAAGTCTCTTTTTTGACATTTTTTTGTTTTAATTATTGAATGGTAAAATGATAATTCCGCCATCATCTTCATCCTAAGACCTGCGATTTTTTAAAACCCTAGCCGCCTCCACGACTGTATTTTACTTAGTTAGTAATGGTATTAACTCATTTTACACTTAGGTTTTTCGAACTTATGGAAGATTCAACATAAAACATCATTTCTTTCACATGAAATCAAAAGATCGAGTTTTCAATAACGTGATATGGTCGTCGACGCTTCCGATCTACAATACTAACGCTTCTAACATGGTATCATCGCTTCCATCACGTTTCCAATTACCTCAATTTTAGAATCGCGATTCCGAGCGATTCCATGCGATTCTGGTTCCGGTTCCGGAGCGAGAAACGCAAGGTCACCGGCGATTCCGTGCTTCCTAGAGACGAACCATATGAGATAGAGAGACTGAGAGAGACTGAGAGAGAGGGGAGAGAGAGAGACCTGAACTCCGATGAAGATCCAGCGAAGATGAGAGGAGCGAACCAGCTGCTTGGTTCATTCCGGCGAAGACCCGATCCAAATTCTGTTTTTCTCCTTACGAAGCTGTTTTGGGGAAAAATCAAAGCATTAATTGGTTTATACATTTGATTGGTTTATAGCTTTTTGGTTATATTAAACCGGTTTACACATGGTTTACACATTTGAGTTAATTTGACTTGCTGAAAGTAGAATTGATGGATTAAATGGTTAAACCATTACCCATTACAAATCAATTCATTTGATGCACTAAACCAATTGATTCACTAACTTATTTTTAATCATGAACTCATTAGGGTTAAACTTTTTAATTCATTAGGGTTCATTGGTTGATTTTGAATTGAGTTGCTCCATAAAATTTGATCTATTTTGACACCTCTAATCTAAATAAACCGAATAGGCTTTGAGAAAATATAAAAATTCTGATTGTACAAATATTGTAGTAGTTGCTCATGTTAGTAATTTTAAGTGATCGTCTAAATAAATGATAAATAGAAACTTTAATAACTAACGATGAAATTCTATTTTAATAATAACTAATTAAATGGGTTATAATTAAAAAAAATTAAGCTTACACAGAAACAAAAAAAAAGTATGTATGTATTACAAATTTACAAACCAAATGCATTTGTTTATTACACTCAAGTCAATACAAAGACTTCGTTTTCCTTTTCTTTTATTCACAAGATTTTAAAGTTAAAGTTTACACAAACACAAAAAAAAGTTATGTATTTCAATACAAATGCATTTGTTTATTACACTAAATTTAATACAAATAATTCGTTTTCCTCTTCTTCCTTGCTTCACATAATTTCAAAAGTTTAATAGTTGCTTTCAAGGCAGAATATGTGGCCACAGTATCAGAGTACCACGTGGATGAGAACGAAGTTTCGACTTTCCAATATATGCTACAAACCCTGCATTATATTATCTGATCATACATAACTTCTTTCAATTACAGACTTACACTTTAGCATCAAAAAGCTACAAAAAAAAAATATAACATAAATTAGATTCGTCTCGAATCTAAGCAACAAAAAGCTCAAAAAAAAAAAAAAAAAAAAAAAAAAAAAATTCCAGTCCGATTTACTAAAGAAAGAAAGAATGTTTTTTTTCTACAAATGTTTCCTAAAATAGAGTATAAAACCGAAACAACTGATTCAGTAAAAGCTCAACTAATCGTCCGTACACCAAAAACGGAAAGATGGTCCCACGAAAGAGAGTCGAAATCATGAAACCGTGGTTCGACCGTGGAAAGTAGTGCCCCTACCTTCCCTTCACTGCCCACCACTGGCCACTGCGTACGTACGTATACGTGGCTCGCTCTCGAGTTCCCTTAACACGTTCATGTCACTTTCAAGCTTTACTTAATTTCTATTTTGCACTAGAAACTTATTTTGTGGTTTACTGCTCTTTTACCACTCTTTTCCCCTCTCGTTGTCGTCCGACGATGTCAATAATGACGTGAGAAATTTAAGAGTGCGATGTCACAGGGATGGTTCTAGTAATCGAATATTTTATGAAGATATATTTTTTTTTTTGCTTTTGTTTTTTTAAGATATTTGATAGCTATTATTGAGATTTTGAGAGATACTTTGTAGTTGATTTGATCTCTGAACAATGTTTTGAAACCCGGACCGGATCGGCCGGTTGAACCGGTTTAACCACGAATAGGAAGATATCCCGATCCGGATTATATCTAGAACTGGGAAAACCGGCTAACCGAGTGGTTAAACCGGCGGTCCGGATCAAAGCCACCATTTAATTCTTAACAAATTAAGTCAATGTACGTAGATGTTATGTTATATGAAGAAGGAGTAATGAACATTTTTTTCTATACTTGTTCGATGTGGGACAAAACAGTTTTTTGTTTTTTTTTTGGTTAAAGATTTTTTTTTGTTCTGTCATGATTTAAAAGTTTTTGTTTATATGTAAATTTCTCTCTTTTAAAAAAATGATAAAGAATAAAAATTTATAACTATAGTTCAAAAATATATATTAAAATAATAAAAAATAGAAATTATTGTTAGAACATTCATAAAACCAATGTATATAACATATATATATATGTATGATATATATTAAAATTCAGTAAATTATTAATCCGCGGTTGGACCCGGTCGACCCGATGATCCAGTGACTCGGAAAGTTGTCCGATTTGAGTTCCGGGTCGGATTTAAAAACATTGTCTCTGAAAAAAAAAAAAAAAAAAAAAAAAAAAAAAAAAAAAAAAAAAAAAGAAGATGGGGAAACAATTATGGGCATTAATATATGTTACAGTGGTGATATTAATCATAGTAGAAGTGGAATCAAGTCTTCACAGAGTAGGCGGTGGAAGATACAGTTGGAACTCCGACGTTAACTACTCTGATTGGGCCNAAAAAAAAAAAAAAAAAAAAAAAAAAAAAAAAAAAAAAAAAAAAAAAAAAAAATTATAGATGTATTATTGTATCGGTCGACGACTCGACGGTCTAATCTAATCCTTGGCTTAATCAAGTTATATATTTTAGTTTAGTTTTATTAAAATAGTCGCTGGTTTAACAGTCTCTCACAAACACAAGTTATTGTGTCGCTACGCTAGTTTTGGTACACAAACTAGTCTAATCCTTAAGCATCATTTTTGTGCAGATGATTCTTTGGCCGAAGGTTGTTTTTTTTTGGGAAAATTGGAAATAAAGGATCACTAAATTCTTTTTTTTGTCCATATACACCTTTTTTAAAAAATGGTCATTTTTACCTAAAATATTTCTGAAAAAATTAGTAGATATATACTACAATAAAGTAGAATGTATACTCTGAAAAATTTATAGTTCACTAAATATAGGAACTGAATCTTTAAAAAAGGAAACTAAATATTTATCTTAGATTGTATTTGTTTGTTAAAATAATTTAAAATAAAGTAGAAAAACTGTATATTACATTTAAAATAATTTTAAAAAAGTAGTACAGTATAAAGGTTTTAGATATATTTAAAATAAAAACTGTATAAACCCTAATCAATTAGTGCCCTTTTTCTTACAATAATCGTAAACAGTATATTGATCGTGGACATATCGTAAATTCCTTACAGTAAGTCCCATTCTCGACTTACCAACCATACATTAGTCCATTTATCTAGAGCACCATGAAAGTTTTTTTATGCAGAGGAGAAATCATTTGTGCGTCCTTTGCTGGAGTTTCCTCAACATTAGCAGCTGAATTACACACCACGTTGGGGCTCTGATAACCGGAGAAGCCTTCTTCTTTACCAATCCTCCAGTGGCCGCTAGAGTTTTGGGGTTTTGCTTTGGTCCGTTATGCCAAACCCCAAACTGGGTAATAGCATCAGAAAGGAACATGACATAGAGTACTTGTAAACAAAAAAATTAAAAAATGGAATAGAATGTTAAACCGCAGCTCTATTTGGTGAAAGGTCAACATTTTCTAATTTCATCATGTTCTAGAAGGCAACAATACATAAATCTTTCTCTTGAATTAGGTTCTAGAAGGCTAAATATTTAAAAACGAAACATCACATGTAGAAGTTGTCTAGGACACAATTACATGGACCTACAATTATTTTGCTACTGAACCAAATTCCTAAGTTGGTAACGGCGTTAATTGGCGAGAAAGAAGCAAAGGCTCCAACCGCAGACTGTTATGCAGCTGTCTGAATCTTCTCTTCATCAAGTTGCCTATAGTATGACGCAAGCTAAGCTGCAGATCATGAAGCTCAAGCATTAGTAGCGATGCAATCCCAACTAAACCTGCAAAATAATGGTTTCCAGTTCAATGATCTATGCAACAATTAATGGAAGACAAACTGAGAGGTGTAGATGGTTAACTTACCACATGAAGAACAGTGGAAAGGTATGGAAGGCCTAATTATGGTCAAAGGATCAAGCTGCAGACTCTTTGCTGCCTCAGAAAATGGAATAGAATGTTGAACCAAATGCGGGATCGACAGCCTGCTTGAAGCCTCAATTGAAAACACCTTCGACGGACCTCAGTCTCCTTACTCGAAAATCACAAGAACCTTATTAGAAATAGGGCCTTGAGCAAGATATGGTTTAGTGTTGCGAAGATGTTGGTAGCCATATGCAACTTGAGCATCCATACCTAAACAAACCCAACAAACACTATAATCAGGTCACATAAATAATTGCGAAATTGTGTTAGGATATCAAATTGAAAAGTCCATCAAGCTATCTGCAATAGTATAAAACCCATTATCCTCAACCTTTCCCTGCATTCTTTAGCACGTTCATCTCCTTTCGATGCCACAACAACATCAACTCAAGAATTTCCAAAAGACTCATCCTTACAAATTCAAAACCAAGCACTAAATCTAACACATCATCTATGCATGAACACATAAATCAGACACTTAAAAGGCAGAGAATTTAATAAGTTGATATAAGAATAACACAAGCTCTAGAGTAGTGAGACCAGAACCTGTTCTTCGCACATCAACAGTTGAAGCCTCTCTCTTTAAGCACAGGACCATGACGACCACCAGATTTGAGGTTAATGAAAACAGCCATTGGGGCATGAACACATAAATCAGGTTGAATCCGTTTGATACAGTCACGCATAGCTAGACGGAGATACTCAGGCATCATAAGACTCTGACGAAGCTCAACTTTATCAACACCGACCCATGTCAGATTAGCGAGTCCACAACCTCTCATCGCCTTTGAATCAGCCGTCGTTGTTGATGGCCGTGGTGAACCCACGAATTTCTCTTTCGACGCAATCGGTTTTTGATACCGGAGAGTCCATTGCTCTCTCTCGCCGGAGAAGACGACCAAAACCAAAAAAAAATGATTACTTTACGTTCTGTGTTTGGAGAGAAAAAAGAGCAATAGTCGAAGCCTCAATCGAAATCCCTGTTTGCTGAATTGATTCCCAGTCTCTCATAGCCGTCGTTTCCTCCGACCCAGTCACAGTCCACTTCAGATCTCTCTCCGTCAATCGCCGGCGAGTGTTTCTACAACCAGAAAGACTCTCTCTCTCCTTCGTAACCTAACACTACTTTCTTTGGTTTGTAAGAGAGGCAGCCAATTCCCGAGAAAGAATAAAGAAAAGATGGTTTTATCAATTAGAGTTTTTGGGGTTAGGAAGTATTTTCATATATATATTTTTTTTTAAATTAGGAGTTTATATTTTGGTTATTTTAGTTTATATAAAATCAAGGGTAAATTTGGTTTTTGATTATTATAAAACCTATTTGCCCAAACTAGTGAAAATAAAGTATATTTGGACATTTTTCAAAAAAAAGGTCTTTTTTTTTCCAATTTTCCCTTTTTTTTTACTACTTTAATTAGTTCTTTACGAAGCATTGATTGGAGATTAAAATACAATTGCAATAATATGTTTTTAATATTGACTTCAGAATTAATCCAAATTGTCTACTTAATATATATATTTTTCTTTTTTTGATAAGGCAGATCAGTATTAACTAAATCAGTAGTGAAGCAGCGAAGTGAAGGAAACAGGTAATTTTGGAATTGTATATTGTAAAGAGAAAATAAAAAAATTTACATGGTGAATTAGATCACCATATTAGAGCATCATTACTCGAGCACCCCTCTCAAATTGCTCAAGGATTAATTAATCATATAATTAATACTAAAATAATTAAAGCAACCCACTTAGAACTTAAACAAAATTATCTCTCCACTAGAACCCCAAAGAAGGTTGCTCATCATTTAAATAATATATATTTTTTAATTAATTATCAAATTTTACTAATTTATCATGAATAAAAAAATTATTTAATTTATATTACATAAATAGAAAACAATAAAATTTTATAGAATTCGGAATATTAAGCATATTTTACAAAATTTGGAATATTAAACATAAGATACAAAATTCGGAATATTAATCATATTTTACAAAATTCGGAATAAGATTTATTGTTGGGTTGCACCAATTTTTTTGCCAGATATGTTCAATCAAGTCTTTTTTTATCAAACGATCATACATTTGTGTATCTTGAACGTCATTTCGATTGTCCATCATGTTATTTAGATTTGTTGTCATATCTGTAGAAAATGATAAATCGACATGAAAAGTTTCGCTTCCTTCTCCGTGATGGAACTCTGATCGATAATTATTGATCTATTATTTGTAAACTATCTTCCCTAGTATGAAATATGTGATCAAAGAGTATTCTTATAGTATTACTGTGTTGATACATATACTAGTACATTAAACTATAAACTAGCCTAGATACACAAAATGCTAGTTCAGTGAACATATTATATTATTATAGATTAAAATAGAGTTTTTGAGAACACACCAATTATAATATACTTTTGACATAGCTGCAACTACACATCTCTGTTTACGAAAAACAGCTACAATCTGAGAAAAAAATACCATTATAATTACACTCTAAACAAATCAAAAGACATCAAAGATAAACCGCCGCAGCAACTCAAGATCATGGTTGATCAATGTCAGGGGAGTCACTCCATCAAATCATCAGCTTGGAACCTCGATGTCAGATTCGTTGTGTTAGTACTTGGCTCATGCGAAAAGGACACAGGTGGTGGTGCAGACACGGTTGGTGGTTAAATAACAACAGGCTTGTTGAGCCCGTATCTAGCCTTTGGATCTTCCGCTGATCCACCGAATGAGATGTTTAGAAGCTTGTGTTGATGTCGGGACCCCGAGTCTTTCCCTTCTTTGCTTCTTTATCTGCTGCTGCTGCTGCGTTTCCTCCTGACCCGATGCAAAGCTCCCTACCATCACCTAAGTTCCAAAACAACAACGCTTAAAACGATACAAGAATACTCGATTCCATTAAGATCAACACATCATGCTCTAAGTAATTTACCTGAACAGGATCAGCGGTTATAAAGAGACCAGCAAGTCCACCACCAAAGACACGACCATCAGGTCCAGCAAGGGACACACCCTTTTAATACAAGCCTTTTCAGTTTTTACACAAATCCAGTTTACTAGACAATAACATTCCTTTGCTTTTATAGGACAAGTGTGTCCTTTGTCCTTATTCCAACTCCTTTCAAGTCAAACCAAAGACAAAGAGATCCAATATAGCATATAAGATCCATTTAAAAGGCATCTATTGATTCTAAAGAGAGACCACTGTAAATACAAGACAACAGTTGTGAGATAAAGACATTACCAGAACTAGGACTGTTCTGGTTCTAGCTGGCGACTGTACTGCTTCACCTAGATCTCTTCATCAGTTTGTAATTGGTGTAATATCTACAAGAGAGAGAGAGACCATGATTCACATTAGTAAGCACAAACATCAGAACTGTGCCGAATAGTATATCAAGAAATTACCCTTGACATTCTTGAATGCTCCGTTCCTTGAGCTTCTTCCCGAAGGTAACCATCTTCTACAATGAAAATAAAAAGACGAAACAGACAAAATCGACTTCAAAAAAACAACCAATATCATAATACAACAAAACAAGAAACGGGTTCAGAAAAATTATCAACCGATTGTTAAAAAAGCACAACTAAACACGGTTCACCCAAACACATAGCCAAGCCTAAGAACAAAAACACAGTCTCATACGAAGAGCATACCTTTTCAACTACGAGAATCCACTCCCAATGTGAAGCTGATGAACAATCAATTTAAGCCCCAACCCGTAAACCCATACAAATCACAAACCAATTAAACATCAAACAGTACCCACTCTCACAATCAAATCGAATTTTACCTAAGCTCTAACATTAACAACGAGATCAATAATTAAGTGATGAGAATACAAACCTTCTCTGTCCGATTCGTCTCCCGGTGGACCTCGCCGTTCACATAAGAGCCATCAGAAGTAACGGCAGCCGTCGATGTCGCAGAAGGAGGTAGGTCGTTGTGAGAACCGAAGCGTCACATCTCACGCTTAAGTCGATCGGAGTGGCCATCGTTTTCCTCAACCACTGATTTTCCGATTTGTTGTATCAATCGGTGGCGATTTGCCGTTTTGTGTGTGATGAGAAGAGAGAGACAGACTCGGGGAAGAAAAGAAGCAAAAATGAGGAGAAAAAACATATTGCTTTTATATTATTTTATCAGCCATTCACAATGAGTCAAATCGGGGTTGTTAAGGGTTGCTCAAAGTGCTTCAGTAAATATCAATTCTCTTATAAATGGATTTTATATGAATTGGGAGCCAAACCCAAAAGATATCAAGAAAGTATCTTCCAGTAAAGTTATATATTGTGACGAAAAAAATATATATACCACGAATGGGTATAAGAAAATATAGATATACCATAAATGGATATAGAACACTCAACTATAGGCTCTGATATATAACTATATAAGTTTGAAACTAAAAAGGTTTTCGGGAGTCAGCACAGTATCTTCTCGTGAAGTTCACTCACCGTGGTTTTCGACAAGTTTTCCGGCAATAAATGTGGATGAGAGGTAGTTGAAGAGGAGAGAATCAGCAGATAGGTGTGAGGGTTGATGAAGGAAATAAGATGAGACAAGGGTAAACTCTTCCAAGTGAGAAGCTCCTGGCGGAGGTGGAACCGTGGAGGAGAAGGTGGTATGGTAATTGTTGGATATGGGCTTCGTCCTAATATGCCACTCGGCCCAACAAGAGTTTAAACTGTGACTTTGGCCCGACAAATTTGGGAGAAAGTCCATTGAGCTCCGCAAAGGGTAATTTCGGGAATTCGCGTGGAAACCCTAAAGTGCCTAACTTCTCACTCCTCTATAAATAGCTCAAGACATTTATTGGGAATATGATCCTCACCTTCAGTCTTTACCCGGAGAGCAATACTTTGCATCGATATCTATTATTGTTTTCTGTGTAATCCATCCACTTTCGAGCTCGTCATTATTAGCTTGTTAGTTCTCCTGTGAACTAACGAGCTCAATCTTGACTCGTGTTAGTGACGATCTCACGTTTTCATCGTTAATAAAGAACTAGCTTCACTCTTTCCCCGAAAACTTTATTTACTTAGTATTGTGCTCATCCCCATTACAAACAGTAATTGTAGGAGGAGGAGCTTAATTGTGACCACCATTAGAGAGAGAGGAAAGAGAGGAACTAGTCTAAAGTGAGAACTGTTTGTACTGGGGATTGCACAACACTAAGAAAACAAGATTTTGCGGGGAAAAGTTGAGCTAGTTCTTTTAATAACGAGATAACCTAAAGTCGTTACTAATAAAGAGTCAAGATTAAGTTCGTTAGTTCACAGGAGAACTAACAAACAAAATAATGACGAGCTTGGGAGAGCTCAGAAATGGAAATAGATTATACAGAGGATAATAACAGATATCGATGCAATGTATTGCTCTCTTGGTAATGTCTGGAGGTTCGGATCTTGATCCCAATAAATGCTCTCTCCTTTTATAGAGGATTGTTGACCTAGGGCTTCCTAGGGTTTTCATCGTGAATTCCCGAGATTGCCCTTTCCGGGAATTAATGGACTTGCTTCTAAGTTTATCGGGCCGAAATCACAATTAACTTGTCTTGCTGGACCGAGTGGTATATTGGGCGCAGCCCATATCCAACAATAGTCCCCCCTTAGTCTAGAGAGCGGCAGTTCTTCTGCGATCGGCGGACGTGTTTGAACTCTCTTAATATGCCTGCTCGGCACAAATTGTCTTTTGTTGCTCCTGAGGAACGAAATTGCTACAGTGAATCTTCTGTAAATGCTGGGCTAGTTTTTTGAGGGATACTGGGAATATCCAGCGGTTTTTACTTCGAGTGCGGTCTTCGATGAATTTCCCGAAAAAGAGCAGATCGCATATCGAGGTGATGGATTTTGCAGTAAAATTTCCGTTTTATTTACTTATTTATATACTCTTCCTCTTCTCTCTTTTTCTTCACTTTCTCCACTTCATAAAGAAGGTAATTTCTCTCTCTAGTCTTTTATTTTTATTTTTTTGCTTCTTTCTCTCTCTAGTTTTCTCTCTTTAGTTGGGTTGTGCATCTAGAACCCTAGCTGCTGCCGCCGAGCAAGAGATCGGCTTAATGCCGCCGCGATTGAGGTCGCCGATGGTCGGCTCAATACCGCTGGGTTACTCATATCGGCGAGGGTCTGCCGTTGTTGGCGATAGTCTAGAGCTCGCTGTGAATCGCCCAGATCGACCTTGTAAGGTCGGCAGTCTCTCATCGAAGCGCGCGTATGACGAGGTTGATTTCGCCAAACGAAGCTCGGCGCCACTCCCTGATTCTGCCAATTGCGAGGTCGGCAACTGTGAGGTGAGGTCGGGCGATGTTGATATGGGTCCTCTCGATGGTGGAGGTCGACTGGTTGAGGATGAGCTTGGCGGCTCGCATGAGTGGGTGACGGGATCTATCGGTCGCGAGTCTAGCAAGGTCGGCACGATTTTGATCTGTTCTGATGATGACAGAAAAGGAGATCGGCGGAAGGAGTTGGGTTTTGAGATTGGGGGAAATCGAGATGGGCCGAGTAGAGGTGTCGAGCTCGGAGGGTCGAGCGGAGGTGACGAGCTTAGAGGGACGAGTGGTCGTGACGAGCTCGGCAGCGAGCTTGGCGAGCAACTCGACCGAGAATTTGCCAACTCTGAAATTGTTGGTCGTGGGATTGAGAGTGCAGTTGGTCATCGTGAGGTCGGCGGGTTGAGAAAGACTGTGGTCGGCATGATGGATCCCAGAGGTTGGCGTGACGACGATAAGAGGTTCGGTGCAGAGAGCCGATCGACCTTTGCACTGAGGAGAATATTGAGGTCGGCGCAACATCAAGGAGGGGAGGTCGACCTTCGACTGGCCCATGGATTCCTGCGCGAGTGCGCGGTAAAACTCTTGCGGGAATCCAGCGCGCTTTCTCCAAAGAGTATGAGGTTTATAAAGATGTTTTCGACAATGTTAGTGTCAGCATTGGAGCAGAGTGTGGATATCTTGATAGTTTGGCCAACGATTACGACTTTGATGATATTCTCGAGTTTAGCGGAGGTATCGAGAGTGGCCCAGGTGGGAGTCCTATGGACGTTGTCCTAGCTGAGGATGCTGGTCCGAGTACAGCTGTTATGGGCCTTAGTGATATTCCGGTTGTTTCCAACATCGATCTTCTCGTCGGTCCGACCGATCGTGGTCCCTCATTGTGCATGTCGGATACTATTGTTGTGATGGTGAAATGGAATAAGATGCCCGAGGGGTTGGTTTTTCCGGGTTCCTGAGCCTCATGAACGTCCTTGGATGCCTCCAGCTGGTTTCATCGCACTCTAAAAGCATTACTTTGCAGATTGTGGTCTTTGGTTCCCTCTACCAGAGTTTCTGACGCGTTATTGAGCGAGGCGCAAGATAGCTATCTCTCAGCTTTCTGTCAGAGGTATCCGCAATGCGGCTGGTTTGGCAATACTCGGTACCAATTGTGGGGTAGAGGTTGATGTGCATTTTCTTAAAGAAGCCACCAAGTTCACGAAAGTCAGAGGTAGTCCAGGATACTTCTACACTAGTTCTAAATCGGGTCATCAAATCGTCGTCGGGGCTGAAAAGAAGATTCGTCATTGGCAGCGTTATTTCTTCGTTGTTAAGCTAGATGAGAGTTCAGTTGATTCAAAATTGAGTGTTAACCTTTGCCACGCTTAGGAATGGGAAAGGTTAACATTCGTCTTCCTCGCTACGCCGATCAGGTCAAGAAAGCCATTGATACTGGATCTTCTTCTCGGGTTGCAGATGCTGAGGTGGTTGATCCTGTTGTAGGAGCTAGCACCGAGCAGCGACCTGCAGGTGATGTGAGGTCGGCGGAGGTGGTTGCTGCTCGTGCCGACAAGAGAGCTGTCACGGTCCCTGCTGATGCTCCGCGCGCATAGAAGAAGTCGCGTGCCGGGACTTCTGATGCCTTAGCAATTGTTGTTGCTGATTCCGGACGTCCCACTCTGACGAGGAAGACAGCTTCTCATGGCGAGATGGTTGTTCCTGAGCCTGATTCTTTCAAGAGATCTAGGACGGATGGCGTACCGCGTGATACCACTGAGATTGATGATTCGCACTCCTTTTCCTACAAGACGAAGGACGAGTTGTTTATCAACAACGGAGTTGCTTGTGGCGAGCTTGCTAGCAAGGTTTGCGGCTCGTTCGACCCGCTTCCTGCTGTGAGTTCGCTCTACGATCCTGAGCTGTATCGCTCGTGGGCTCGGAAACAATTTCAGGTTTGTATTCTTCTTTATGTTTTTGAGTTAAATTTTTCCAGTTGCTGCCTTGTTTCCTCACTTCTTACGTTTCAGGATGGTGGGGGTATGAACCGCATGGTTGTCTCGTACGATCGTTGCATCACCGATCTGGAGAAGCGGGTTGCTGATTCTCGCACTTCTGAGCCATCTAGGAGGCCGAGCTCAAGGCTTCCCTTGACGCTTCCTGCTCTCGTTTCGAGCAGCTAAAGGCAGGTGGCCGAGCTCAAGGCTTCTCTGGACGCTTTCTGCTCTCGTTTCGAGCAGCTAAAGTCTAATCATGCATTTCAGAGGGCGTAGATGCAGCAGTTGTAGGCAGAGCGACAAAGTGTTGATGTCGAGATTGCTGGCTATAGGTCCCATATTGAGAGGATGAGGAGGCATATCCTTGACAACAGAGCGGCGAGCGTGTCCCTTCTGACATTGAGCCAGGTGACAGGTACTTATGATTGTCTTCAGGAGCTGGTGAAAGATAGTACTGTTATTCCATCGAAGACTCTGCCTGGATTGGAGGTGGATGCGAAGACGTGGGAGGACAAGGTCCTTAGCTTCGATATCACCGATGTTTTGGACAGCGATCTCGAGGCATTTCCAGAGACTGTGATGGTCGTCGTCGAGGGTGTGATAGCTCCCGTGGTCCCGGAGGTTCCTGTGACCATCGGGGAGGGCACTGGTAGTGCGCAGGTTGGCGCGGCGGAGGTTCCTGCGACCTCGGACGCTCGGGTCATTGTTGACCAGTGATTTGCTTTGATTTCCTTGTGATGTTCAAACTTATTCCCGTTATGTAGCGGATGTTGAGCCGTGTGGGCGTTGTGTTTTCTTTTTGGACCTTTGCATTATGATCGGATTTGCTTTGTTTCCTATCATTTGGATTTATGACTTTTGATCACTTGAGGTTGTTTTTTGAGAGTGGCTTTTGCCGAGTGTGGCTTTGCCTATGGAAAGAGTGAATGTTATTTTGTTTTTCCTATCTTTGGTATCGAGTTGTACTTTACGGGGCGAGACGTCTCTCGGCTTATCCTATTACGTGTGTCAAATACCAAATGTTTTGGGTGGTAGTCAAGATGAGCTCGTCGTATCTTTTAGGTGCGGCTCTAGTGTCCGGCTTACCTTGTGCGTGCCACGAGGTCGGCAAGAGAGTGCAAGTAAGAACTTGGCTTTTACAAACTTAACTGCGTGCTAGCTGAATGCGATCTAGGTCGGCTTATTTATGTGGATTATTTTACCGCTGCATCCTTGAGGAACGCGTTTTAAATCGTTCCCTTGGCCAAAGGGTCGATGTAAGAGCTGGACAACTCGCTGAGACGGACTCGTTCGAGAGAGCTCGTTTGTGTTTCTAAGTGAAACTTTTTATTATTATTTTTTTGTATAGTTGTGCCTTTTGACGGGCTGCCTACGTACCCTTAAAAAGGGATCAAGCCATTCGTAGTTCATATTACAAAGGGAGAGCTCGGTTGTACGAGCGTTTTTTTTTTTCCTTTTTTTTCAGCGATTTGCGCTTTTTTAATTGTAGTAACATTTCAGGTTTGCGGAATTCCATGACCGTGGGATCGGAGTTGGTAGACGCCAGGAGTGACGATCTTAGAAATCAGGTAAGGGCCTTCCCAATGGGCGCCCATCTTATCTGCATTGAGCTCGGCGGTGTTCTCGAAAACTTTTTGGAGAACTAGATCGCCTTCGTCAAAGTGGTGTTGCTTGACATTCTTTTTGTAAAACTTGGCAGCTTGTTGTTGGTAGTTCTGGATCCGAAGAAGTGCTTTGCCGCGCTCTTCTTCTAAAGTGTCAAGAGTATCAAGTATCATTTCAGAATTCAGAGTAGGATCATGGACGAGCATGGAGCGTCACAGTGTTGGCACGGCGATTTCTTCAGGTGCATGGGCCTCCATCCCATGTGCGAGGGAGAACGGGGTCCGTCCTGTTGATCGGTGCGGAGAGGTACGATGTGACCATAGCACACCGTCGAGCTCGTCAGCCCAAAGGCCTTTCTTGTCTTCAAGTCGCTTCTTAAGCCCATCGATGATAGTCTTATTAGTTGCTTCAGCTTGGTCGTTACCTTGTGGGTAGTGGGGCGTGTACTTGCTTAGGCGAATCCTCCACCTCGCACAGAAACCCTCAAATTCCAATGAGGTGAACTGCGGTCGTTACTAACAAAGAGACAAGATTAAGTTCGTTAGTTCACAGGAGAACTAACAAACAGAATAATGACGAGCTTGGGAGAGCTCAAAAATGGAAATAGATTATACAGAGGATAATAACAGATATCGATGCAAAGTATTGCTCTATGGGTAATGTCTGGAGGTTCGGATATTGATTCCAATAAATGCTCTCACCTTTTATAGAAGACTGTTGACCTAGGGCTTCCTAGGGTTTTCGTCGTGAATTCCCGAAATTGCTCTTTATGGGAATTAATGGACTTGTTTCTAAGTTTATCGGACCGAAATCACAATTAACTTGTTTTACTGGGCTGAGTGGTATATTGGGCGTAGCCCATATCCAACAAGAACGAGGCTGACGGTTGTGATCAATTGCACGCAAAATGATTTTATTGCATGTTTACCACACTCTCTTTTTGTCACGTACTCAAACACTTGTTCATTTTGTCTCCCAAACCCGACACACCCCGCCACTTGCCAATACACAGTCAGGTAGAAATCGTATTCTAGAGAATTGACTAATTTATGCGACGAAACTCCAAAACCGTTAGTTTATTGACTTGCGTTCTCGCATATATTCAAGTATAAATTTCATAACTTCCATAAAAATCTGAAGGAACTACTATAGAATATACAAAAAGGAAAATTCATACCAATCTTTGTCCCTTTTCTTTATACTGTTATTTTATAGCATTTATGCCTAATATTCACTATTTAATTGTCGTTAATTTTTTTGTCATGCTAAAGAGTTTTTTAATCTTCTTGGGTCGGTAACTCCGTATTCAAATATATATGCTCAATCCTCCCCGTCTATCAAGATTGATGATTAAAATTACACTTTTTGATGTAAGATGTTAATTGTTAATATATGCCGACAAGCGATTTTAGTTCATTTAATTATTAAATCAAGAATGATTATGTTCTTAATTGTTTACATTATTATGATCACACAAATATCTACTCACACAATTTAGTTGCAATGGAGAATACGTCCAAGACACATAAAATATCATTTACGGATCTTATAATAAGATTCTTATACTATATATTAATTTTGTAGTCGGGTGACAATAAGTTTATTCATGGAAGTCCTACACTATATAAAACAACAACCACAGTGCCACACACACACATTCACAATTTCACACAATAGAATGTATAGGAAGGAAACCCACACAAAGATATAACGAGTGAAGAAGAGTCAAAAGCCTTCTCAGACAGGTCAAAGGACACATGTCAGACTCTTAGTGAGTAAAACCCGAAAACCTCATTTTTACAGAACCGTGGGAATGCTTAGTTTGTGTTTTGTACTCGTGGCATTCCCAGAGACAGAAGTTTCGTGTTCTTCTTTTATTTTTGTCCATAAAATATCTATTCACTCCAGCCAATATAAAGACCAACTCTCACTCCAGCTTTTCTTTAACTACAAACTTTAAATCCACCTGAAAATATAAAAATAAATATTTTAAACGAAACAGATATGTTTTACTAATAATAGAAACAGAGTTTTAGTTACTACTTACAAGTTACAACCTTATCCAGATTATTTCAAACAGTATTCCAACAATGAACTCATTCTCTGAAATGTTTGGCTCCGGTTACGAGTCTCCGGCTTCATCATCAGGCGGAGATTATTGTCCGACGCTGGCGGCGAGTTGTCCAAAGAAACCAGCTGGTCGTAAGAAGTTTCGTGAAACTCGTCACCCAATCTACAGAGGAGTTCGTCAGAGAAACTCTGGTAAGTGGGTGTGTGAAGTGAGAGAGCCAAACAAGAAATCTAGGATTTGGATAGGAACATTCCAAACGGCCGAGATGGCAGCTCGTGCTCACGACGTCGCTGCCATAGCCCTCCGTGGCCGATCCGCCTGCCTTAATTTCGCTGACTCAGCTTGGCGACTCCGAATCCCGGAGTCAACATGCGCCAAGGAAATCCAGAAGGCGGCGGCTGAAGCTGCGTTGGCTTTTCAAACTGAGAGTGATACCACGACGACTGATCATGGCCTTGACATGGAGGAGACGTTGGTGGAAGCTGTAGTAACGGCAGAACAGAGCGAAACGTTTTATATGGACGAGGAGGCAATGTTCGGGATGCCGAGTTTCTTGGCTATTATGGCCGAAGGTATGCTTTTGCCACCGCCGTCCGTACAATGGAATAACAATTATGACGGCGAGGGAGATGCTGACATGTCTCTATGGAGTTATTAAAAATTCGATGTTTATTTCCAGTTTGTGCTATAATCTTTTTAAAATCTTGAAATCCTTTTTTTAGAATGGATCCCCTGCTTCTGTTTTTTTTTTTTTTTTTTTTTGGTTAAGTAACGTATTGTGTGACTTGTGTGAGACACGAGTGTAAATAATTCAATACAAATGAATCGTTTTCTACAGATTTGTCTCAGATAAGTTAAAATGTTGAACCCCCAAGAAAAATTAAAAAGTCGAATAGTTGCTTTCAAGGCAGAATGTGTGGCCACAATTATTACACGTGGATGATATTGGCGTTGTGTTATATCATCACACACCCCCGTGAATGATTTAGAGACTTACACTTTAGCTACCAAAAGCTACATAATAATATTCATAAAGTAGTGGCATGTCGAATCTACCAACAAAAATGCTACCATTCCGATCCGCTAAAGAATGTGATTCAAAAAAACGTTTCCTAAAATAGAGTTTGAAACAGAAAAACCGATTCAGCTAAACCGAAAATAACATGTTCGTACGACAACCAAATGTTAAAATACGTCCACATTCCAAAAAAAGGAAGATTGTCCCCACAAGATAGCGCATGGGCCAATCAAAATCTTAACACCTCGGATACACTGTCCCTACCTGAATACCTTCCCTTCATCGCCCACCTCCTACGTGGCTCGCTGTGGAGTATCGCACCACGTGTCCCGTCACTTCAACCTTTACTTGCTATTTTCTAATAATAGTATTTTGTTGTTTTATTTCTTGACCATGTCTCTCTTTGTCGTCTTGCTTCTCCAAAATATCTAAGAAAACGTGGGAGTCGTGAGTGTGATAGGCCAACGACGGAGACGTTTTTTGGGAGCGAATATAATTTATACTGATATTTTAGAGCTCTATTGGATTTGACTTGAGATATTACTATATTAGGCATAAGAGAGGAGGAAGAAACTCCTCCGTGTGAGAAGGAGGAGGAGTTCGCCACCATTAGTAGCTAGAGAGGAGAGAGAGAGAGAGAGAGAGAGAGAGAGAGAGAGAGAGAGAGAGAGAGAGAGAGAGAGAGAGAGAGAGAGAGAGAGAGAGAGAGAGAGAGAGAGAGAGAGAGAGAGAGAGAGAGAGAGAGAGAGAGAGAGAGAGAGAGAGAGAGAGAGAGAGAGAGAGAGAGAGAGAGAGAGAGAGAGAGAGAGAGAGAGAGAGAGAGAGAGAGAGAGAGAGAGAGAGAGAGAGAGAGAGAGAGAGAGAGAGAGAGAGAGAGAGAGAGAGAGAGAGAGAGAGAGAGAGAGAGAGAGAGAGAGAGAGAGAGAGAGAGAGAGAGAGAGAGAGAGAGAGAGAGAGAGAGAGAGAGAGAAATTAGTTTAGAGTAAGAGAGGGGGTTGAGAATTGTGATCAAGTTAATGCAAAATGTTCTTTTATTGCATGCTTGCTATATTCGTCTTTTGTCAGTTACTCAAAACACTTTTCTATATTTTGTGTCCTAAATCCAATACACCCCACCTTTTGTCAATGCATGATGTAGAGAATATTAAAGAAAAATGACTAATTATGCAATTAATTTTCTGTTTATTTTTTTTTGCTATTTGATAAAAAGAATGTTATGTTATTTAGTTAAATTGAATTCAAGTCTCTATGGATTCAAAAAACAATATATACTTCAAATTCTAAATACAATTTTCATAGCTTTCATAACATGCATCTTTTAAAAGTTATTGTAGAAAATTACAAATTTCATAGTGTATATAATTTATAGTGATTAATTACAATGTAAAACTATTTTCTATCCAAAAAAGGAAAACTAGGAGATCACTCAATTTAGATTTTTGGAGATGTCATTACTTTAGTTGCTTATAGAATAACAATGATTTAGTTAACCATTTAGGGTTTTCCCAAATTTAAACTATCTCAGCTTTCTTATAGTTTACCGATTACGAATCTAAATTTCTATAAACCATATTTTACAACTTTGTACACTTCTTAGTCAATCTTAAAAACCCATTCAAGACAGTCTCATTTCAAAATATTTGTAAAAAAAACTATGTTATGGCTTACTTCCATATATGATAAAATCTAGGGTGTGGAGTTAGGATTTTCAGTTTAGTTTAATTGGATCCTACTCAGAACCATTTGTGTTGTTGTAGCTACTGCTCAACATCAATTTTTGATTTGCACGGAAGCAGTAGCTACTGCCCAACCCAAGATTGCAATTATGATATGTGTTTACAATGCTTTGGAGACATTCGTAAAGGTTCTCTCTCCCAAGAAACTGATATGTTAATGTTGGAATATGTAGACAAATGAAAAGAATATATACATGGTACTAGTGTTGTAAAACAGGTTTCCAGTTCCGATCCCGAGGATAAAAAAGAATCTGACCAATTGGTTCGGTGGTATGCTGATCAGACTGGAGTGTTCTTTTGTCCACCAGTTGTGGTAGAAATAGTATTTTGGAGTTTATAAAACTCTTACTGCTGACATGGATGTCAGACTTGAAACAAAAATCAGAGACTTTCAAGGCTTCATACAAGGAAAGTCTTATAGTATCCAACTCTAGGTGCATTCAACGCATAAGTAAAATCCATTTGATTAAATCTAGGCTGTCTAATGGTTATCACTTTTTTTTTTGGCATGAGCATGATATTATTTCATACATGTTCATTACCAAATTTGATCAATTTAATTTTTAAACGAGGGAAATCATTATGTTATATAATTTTGTATATTTTATTATAAATATATTTAGCTAATTGTAGTACACAAATATCTAGTCTTGCTATTCATATTCTAGAAGGATTTGCAATATACAAAATGTCAAGGGAAAACCCCCNCCCCCCCCCCCCCCAAAAAAAAAGAGAGCATCTAAGAATATCGTGTTATACAGATATTTTATGTCTATTGGACGGGTGACAATTGACGACAAATTCTACATTCAGGAATATAATAATGAATATAATGGTTAGTACACCAAGATACATAACAGCCACAAATTCACACGATGAGAGGTTTAAAAAACTCATAATCATAAAGGCATAATAATAAACGAGTGAAGAGTCAAAAAGTCTTGTCAAGAAGGGTCGGAGGACACATGTCAGAGAGTGAGTGAGTAACAGCCTAAACAACTCATTAAAACAGAACCGTGGGATTGCTTAGCTGTATCTTATCCATGTGGCGTTCTCAGAGACACAAACTCCGTGTTATCGCTTTTCTCTGTTTTGCCCCCATAAAATATCTAATGTCTCAAGGCCAATATAAAGCTCCTCACTCCAACTTTTCTTTAACTACAACAAACTTAAAAAAGAATCCCACCTGACAAGAAAAGAGAGAGAAAGAGAAATATTTATTTTAACAAAACAAATATCTTTTTTAGTTACTCTCTCTACTGATAAACCTTATCCAGATTATTTGAAACAGAGTATACCAATCAATGAACTCATCATTCTCTGCTTTCTCTGAAATGTTTGGCGGCTCCGATTACGAGTCTTCGGTTTCATCAGGCGGAGGAGATTACTCTCCGACGCTTGCGACGAGCTGTCCCAAGAAACCAGCGGGTCGGAAGAAGTTTCGTGAGACCCGTCACCCAATTTACAGAGGAGTTCGTCGGAGAAACTCCGGTAAGTGGGTTTGTGAGGTTAGAGAGCCAAACAAGAAGTCTAGCATTTGGCTCGGAACTTTCCCAACGGCCGAGATGGCAGCTCGTGCTCACGACGTCGCCGCTATAGCCCTCCGAGGCAGATCCGCTTGTCTAAACTTCGCTGACTCGGCTTGGCGGCTAAGAATACCGAAGTCAACATGCGCCAAGGAAATCCAAAAGGCGGCTGCCGAAGCTGCGCTGGCTTTTCAGGACGAGATGATGAGTGAATCAACGACTGATCATGGCCTTGACATGGAGGAGACGTTGGTGGAAGCTATTGTGACAGCGGAACAGAGCGAAGGGTTTTATATAGACGAAGAGGCCATGTTTGGGATGCCGAGTTTGTTGGCAAGTATGGCCGAAGGGATGCTTTTGCCGCTGCCGTCCGTACAATGGAATCACAATTATGGTATCGACGGCGATGATGACGTGTCACTATGGAGTTATTAAACCTTCTATTTTTTTTCATGATCCCCATTTTTAGTGCTATGATATTTTTATTTAGTTTGGATCCTTAATTAGAATGGATCCTTCATTTTTGTGAGAAACGAGTGTAAATGATTCAGTATGGTTGGATTTTCCTTGATTGCAAGTAACCTTTTGGAATAAAAAAAAAATTTCATCTGAATGAACAATTGGAATAGGATAAGGAATACAAATAATGACGGACGCAACAAAAGAAATGACGCAAATCATTTTGTTATATTAAGAAGGGATTATCATAGGGCTGGGCAAAATAACCGATAACCAAATAACCGACCGAAACCGAACCGAAAAAAACCAAACCGAACCGAACCGAAATTCTTCAAATACCCGAATGGTTAGTAAAAATCTATATCCAAACTAACTGAAACCGAACCGAACCGAACCGACAATTAAATGGTTAACCGAAATATCCGAAAACCTAGAAGATATAAATATTATATACTTAATATTATGCAAAACTATAAAATAAACTTAAAATATAAATTATTTCTAGATTCAAAACAATTAAATATTTTAAATAATCAATATATGTAAATGTTATTATTTTGAATTTACAAAGTTAAATACTATTTTGTAAAATTGAATCCATATTTTTCCCTTTTTTGTATTTTTGTTATTGTATATTTGGTTAATTTTGGTTATATTCGGTTAGTTTTGGTTATATTTGGTTTATTTGGTTAATGTTAATATAATTTATGTTAGTTATGGTTATTTATTTAAATAACCAAACCGAAACCGAACCGAAAGAAACCGAACCGAACCGAACCGAAATTTCAAAAATATCCAAATGGTTACTATATTACTATATCCAAAATAACCGAAACCGAATACAACCGAACCGAAACCAAATGGTTAACCGAATGCCCAGGCCTAGATTATTACACAGCACTAATTAAACAATTACATAAAAATGAATGAAGTCTCAGAGAGATCTGGTCCAACGTTTCCTAAACTGGACTATAAAACCGAAACAACTGAAGCAAAAACCTCCATTAATAGTCCGTACACACCAAAAACAGAAAAGTAGGTCCCACAAAAGAGCAATGGATGTCTTGAAGCTTTCCTCCTTTCAGTGGTCTCTGACGTGGCTCGCTACGTTGTACCGTAACCCATATCACGTCGTTTTCAAGTTTTTTTACTTTCTACTTTTATATAATAAACGTTTCTGTCGTTACATCTCGCTATCAAGTCTTCCATACCCCACGTTATTTGATTGAAACGTTTATTGCGAAGATATTTTTATTGATGGTTGTTGAGAATTGAGATATTACTATAGCTATTTTTTTTTTTGCACAAACAAAAAAAAAAGCAAAAAAAGAACAGCTATTGTAGAGATTTGAGAGTGATGTATAACTGGCTTCTGTATCGGTCGGGCTGATCCTTGCCTTAACAAGTTATTTTGTTTAGTTTATTAATTAGAGTCAATGTCCCTACGTCTCAATTTGTTAAACAACACCTATAATTATAAGTGTCAAAGTAACTTTAAGCTTACTTAAATTAAGATTAAGATCCACTACTACCACTTGTGCATATTTATATGATTATTGGGCGAAAGTACATATATAGATATACAACCGGCGGAGGTAAATTATTTGCTCTAACAACTAACAATACCGTTAGCGAATTGATGGAGGACATATATGAGTTTAAAGTATATATTCTGTAAAAAAAACAAAGAAATTTATTATATGAATATATATATATATATAGAACATTAAAATACAGCAACTAGATACGTTTGGGATATTAAAAAAGGTTTACCATTCTACCTGGCTGGGAAATTAACTTGTGGTGGTTTCCGGAAGTTTTCCAGTGAAAAGCGTGGAAGAAAGGTAGATGAGGATCAAAAGATAGATATGATGGTTGAACAAAAGTTGAGTTCAATTCCTCCGAGTGAGAAGCTCTTGGCGAATGGGGAGAAGAAGAGGGATGTGGCGGTAAGAGGAGGAACTCGTCACCACTACTGGAGAAGGGAGAGAAACTAGCCTATTGTGAGTCTGAGGGATCGGATGCTGAGAGTTGTGAATTGTGATCAACATACTCCGTGCAAAGGTCTTGTCTCCCAAATAAAATACACCCCTGCCAGGCTGCCAGTTGTTAATCCACGACCATGTATTATGTATACTTTCGCAAAGAAATTATAGAAGATTGACTAATTTATACGAAATACATAGCTATTTTTTCATTGTGTTTGATGATATCCGGTGTTTGATGATATTCTAGAGGGCCGAGCTCCGAAAGTTACACACATTGTCAATGGACGGCAATACAATATGGCGTACTATCTTACAGACGGTATCTATCCAAAATGGGCTACTTTCATCCAATTCATTATACTTTAACGTGGCCGAAAAGCAAAACTCTTTGCTCAAAATCAAGAAGCATGTCGTAAAGATGTAGAGCGTGCATTTGGAGTCTTGCAAGCAAGATTTGCAATCGTGAAAAATCCCGCACTTTTTTGGGATAAAGGAAAAATAGGAAAAATAACGAGAGCATGTATCATCTTGCATAACATGATAGTGGAAGACGAACGACATGAATACAATTTCTACTATCCAACGAAGTTCTATCACGGAGAAGGAAGCGGATCTTCTCACGTCGATTTATCGTATTCTACAGATATGCCAACAACTATAAATAATATGATGGGCATTCGAAATAATCTTCATGATACACAAATGCATGATCGTTTAGAAAAAGACTTGATTGAGCATATCTGGCAAAAAATTGGGACAACCACACAATAAATCTAATTCTGAATTTTGTTTAAAATGTTTAAATTTTGTAAAATATGTGAACTATTTTAAATTTTGTATAATATGTTTAATATTCTAAAGTTTGTTAAATATGTTTAAGATTCTATAATTTTATGTAATATAAAAAATTTAATAATTGTTTTGTCATTTTATATTATTAAAATTGATAATTACTAAACGCAAATTAAAAATTATTATTTTAAAGATTAAGCAATCTTCTTAGATTCTCTAGTAAAAGAATGATTTTGCAAAAATACTTTTAGGGTTGCTTTACTTAAATTAGTATTAAATATATGTTTAATTAATTTGAGAGTAATTTAGTGAGTACTTTTTACTAATGATGCTCTTAGGTTCTCATGGATTCAAAATATTCTGGAAAAAAAAGAGAAAAAAAAATCTGGAAATCCGAAAAGTACAATTTTCATAGCCCCCGTAGAATACCATGGTATCGAGACAATACACAAAATTATAAAATAAAATCTTAAAAATGGTTATTTTCAAAAGTTATAGGAAGTCACGTAATAGAACGATGATTAGGGTCTCTAATTCTCAAACCAGGGGTTTTTCCAAAATGATACTATACCTAAGCTGGTTCCTATAGTTCATTAAGACTAATCAATCCTCTAAAATAGTCATATTCTATGGCTATTCTTAAACAATGTTTTATCTATTTCTGTCCTTAATCTAGATTGAAATTATAACATCTCTTACCAGATTGCTGTCTTGGGTCAGAGTATCGACGCTAATTGCCCCGCCTCTTTTGCGGAAACTCGCTGCTCAGGTCGTAGTCTACAATATTTGGAAGCAGAGGAACAACCTCATCCACAATCACTCAGCGCTCTCACCCGCACTCACCTTCCGACTTTTGGATAGAGAGCTCCGTAATATCATCCTTGCAAGGCTTCACAAAAAGCGTTTTCGTAAGCTGCTGCAAGCTTGGTTAGCATGATTTCACTCCCAAGTGATTACTCAAATTTGATCCCCTTGTTTTAACTTTTTGCCAAGGAATCAAAAATGTAAAAGGCTAATGCCAAACTTTTCATTATCTAATGATATTAACAGTTTTAGCAAAAAAAAAAAAAAAAAAAAATCTCTTACCAGATTCGATTAATATAATGTGTAATGAAAAGTTTAGTCTGTTGTAAATATTTCTTATATAATTTGTTTTGACTAAATGTTATTAGGACACAAATTAAATATCTACTCTCACCACACTCTAGAAGTAGTTGCAAATGCACGATATTTAGATGTCAAGGGAGATAAGATATATATTTTAACAAAAAAAAAAAAAAAAAAAAAAAAGGGAGATAATATATAGAGAAGAGCATTAGAAAAATATCTCGTTTCGTTACTCAGAGATCTTTACCTCTATTATTATTATTTAATAAAAGAGAGACTATGAATAGATAAAGGTAATATTTAATAATGGTTGTAGTACACAATAAACAGCAGCCACACACATTCATATTTCATCCAATACATAATAAAAAAAAAACTGATAAAGGCATATAACGAGTGAAGGTCAGAAACTTCCCCAAATCGGTCAAAGACACGCGGCGTATTTTTAGCCATTGACAGCCTAAAACAATTACAAAACCGTGGGATCAGCTTAGCTGTGTCTAATCCACGTGGCATTCATTCACGGGGGCAGAAACTCCGTGTTCGACCCCACATATATCCAAATATATCTTTACCAATCGGCTTAATATAAAACAAGCAATCTCTCACTCCTAACTTTTCTATAAAAATCTTCAGACTACAAAAATCCACCTAGGATAAAGAGAGATAATAAATATTATTTTTCTTATCAAAACCATTACAAAAATAAAAGAGATATAGATCTTCTCTAGTTATACTCTCTACTCAGAATCTTATCCAGTTTTTTTTTTTTTTTTTTTTGATATTTGAAACAGAGAGTATTCCAACAATGAACTCATCATTCTCTGCTTTCTCTGAAATGTTTGGCTCCGATTACGAGTCTCCGACTTCATCAGGCGGAGATTATTGTCCGACGCTTGCGACGAGCTGTCCCAAGAAACCAGCGGGTCGGAAGAAGTTTCGTGAGACTCGTCACCCGGTTTATAGAGGAGTTCGTCAAAGAAACTCAGGTAAGTGGGTGTCTGAGTTGAGAGAGCCAAACAAGAAAACTAGGATTTGGCTAGGAACTTTCCAAACAGCCGAGATGGCAGCTCGTGCTCACGACGTCGCCGCTATAACCCTCCGAGGCAGGTCAGCTTGTCTCAATTTCGCTGACTCGGCTTGGCGGCTACGAATCCCGGAGTCAACATCAGCCAAGGAAATCCAGAAGGCGGCTGCTGAAGCTGCGTTGGCTTTTCAAGATGAGATGTGTGATACGACTACGCCGACTGATCATGGCTTTGACATGGAGGAGACAGTGGTGGAAGCTATTGTAGCGCCGGAACAGAGCGATGTGTATTATATGGACGATGAGGACATGTTCGGGATGCCTCGTTTGTTGGCTAATATGGCCGAAGGGATGCTTTTACCTCCGCCGTCCGTACAATGGAATCAAAATTATGTTGTCGACGGCGATGATGACTTGTTGTCGCTATGGAGTTATTAAAATTTTATTATTTTTCAATTATTTTGTTTTTGTTCCATTTTTGGTATTATATTTTAGATCCTTTTATAGAACGGATCTTTGTTTTTGTGGCTAGTGTGAAAAACGAATGTAAATGATTCAGTATGTTTTCAAATGAAAGTGTTTTTGAGTGCAGTATATAATCTCGGTCTCCTTATACGTAACAAAAAAAAAAATAAACATAGAATATTAAGTAAAAACATAAAGTTTGGGCTCACCTGTAAAAAGTTAAATGATTCTGGCATTTCCGTGACTAAGAAAAGTTATAGGCACTTGTGTAAATATCCAAAGTTCCAGGTTGGTTGATACTTGATAGCAACAGTTTCTGGTACTTCAGCAAATATCAAACAAAAGTCAGGGACGTTTGGGTAAATATCCAAAGTTCCATGAGTTTTTGTAAATAAGAGGAATTATAGGCACTATATAGAATATCAAAAGTTCCCGAATTTTTCTCCCAATAACAAAAGATGCGAGACACTTCTAAAATATCAAAAGATGTTTTGGAATATTTTTTTATCCCATAAATATTGATATTTTGTAAACTTTAAGAAGTAATTATTGAAAATATTTAAAATTATGAATTGTTATTAGTTTAAAATTAAATAATATATCTTTAGTCAAAAAAATAATATTTAAACTCATTAATCATTGTGTTTTAAAATGTGTAAAAGCTTATAAACATCAATCTATATGAGAAAAAGAGTAGTTAAAGCTCTTTGTATTTTGTGTAAAATACAAAATGTTCCACATGGACTTATGGTGGGTTTCAGTTGAATAAACAAAATTTTCTAACAGTTCAATAAATAGCAAAAAGGTATAAGAAATTTCAGAGCACTATTTAATATTTATGGATTGGATTCATATATTTACGGGTATAACAAAAGTTTCAATATTGTAAAGAGAAAACGATCCATTACACTTTGGCAGATACTAAACCCAACTGGATATTCTTTTTTGGTGAGTAGCAGTAAGTACTTGTATAAAATAGTAAAAGATCTGAGGCTCTTGGGTAAAATATTGAAGTTTTGGGTACTTGCTTCTTTAAATAGCAAAAGAAATGATAGCCACTTGGGTTAAGTAGTACAATACTAGTACTATTTGAATCTCTCAGTACAATAGCTAAAGTTCCAAATACACTATTTGGATCTCTTAATATTGGAGACATGATGATGAATTTTGATGACAGCGCTAAAGTTATCATGATAATTGTTTGGTAGATTGATCATGATTCATGAATAAACTACTTGGATCATTGAGATTCACAAAACCCATCATCCCCAATTGTTGAGACGTTACTATGTGATGATGATGCCAAAAGAAGAAGAGGATACGTTACTACTACTTACACAGTTACACTATTACATGTTCAACAATGTTCAGTACACGTGGCTTTTTATTATGGTCCCGAAAGAGGAAAGTTAATTTCATACGGCGCTTATTTATTTATTTTAATTTATCTAAAATTGGCTACAGTCGCGACGAAGCTCGTTGTGGTTTCGATATCAATGGCGTCTGCAACCACACTACTCTTCCACCAGGGTTCTACTCGAGTCGTCGTCGCTCGTAGACGTTGCCAAGCGTCTATCCTCAGAACATGTGGACCAAAACCGTTTCTTTCCTTCCGCAGCTTACCTAGTTCAACCGCCCAGTTCCGGCCTTTGTTGAGAGCAAAATCCAATGGATTGGCCAAGGCCTATGTCACTGGAGCGCCACCTATTGTAGATGAACCAGACCCAAAGATTGAAGAATCCAAATCTGAGGCTGTATCGAAAGATTTAATCAGCTGGGGGCTTGTATGGAGCTTGTTGGATAAGCACAAGCTTAGACTCGTTGTTTGCTTATTGACTCTCGTTGGCTGCAGCACTTGCACTCTCTCTATGCCTATCTTTTCTGGTAATCGATTTATTCACTTCACTCATACACCTTTAGCGATTTGTAATTGTAATTGTAGTCTCTTTCCACTAGTCCACTGTTTCTTTGGTTTCAATTTAGGTTCAAATTTGAGTATGAGTTAGTGGATATCTTTGGTTGTAGGTAGATTCTTTGAAGTATTGATTGGGGCGAGACCGGACCCTCTGTGGAGCCTGCTGAGCAAAATCGCTGTTTTGTACTCGTTGGAACCCATCTTTACTATTGCTTTTGTCACCAACATGAATGCTATCTGGGAAAACGTTATGGCTACCTTGAGAGCTCAGATTTTCAGAAGGGCTTTGATCCAAAAGGTATGCTTTGTCTTGTATGATCAATGTTTGTTAAAACTACTTTTGGTTGTTGTTGTTTACCATTGGAATATATCTTTGATGTGTGTCTTTTATATATTTGCAGGCAGAGTTTTTCGACAAATATAAGGTCTGTGTTCTTTTTCTCTTGGTTTGTTCATGTCTGGGACATTTTGGCTCAAACCTTTCTAGCCATTTATGCTGTATTGAGGTCATGTGTTTTAGGTAGGAGAGCTGACGGGACTGCTCACGTCTGATCTTGGTGCTCTGAATAGCCTTGTGAATGATAACATCTCCCGTGATCGTGGGTTTAGGGCATTTTCTGAGGCAAGCCATTTCTTTACTATGCAAATGTGAGATCTGTGTTTGTACTTCCATTCTGCATGATGAATACAGACTTAATCTTTAACCTGGTGTTGTGTCTGATGTTATTTTTGGAGTTCTATAAATGACAGAGTGTATCTTTTTTTGCATAGGAATGTCAGTTCTTATGACTAAATGTATTATCCCTTTTGTAGGTTTTTGGAACAATCTGCATTCTTTTTACTCTCTCTCCTCAACTAGCCCCTGTGCTTGGTCTATTGATGCTGGCTGTTTCAGTTTTAGTTGGTAAATACTCTATGTCCTATCATTTCTTCTAGACCTTTTCTTTATGCTAATCACTTTGGTCATCTTTGCTTACCTTTACATCTGCTCACTCGGTCAAATCTCAAAAGCTGTATACAAGAGGTCGACTGCTCCTGTTTATAAAGCACATGGATTATCCCAAGCAACCATGTCTGATTGTGTATCAGAAACGTTTTCTGCAATCCGAACTGTGAGTTCTTATGTCACTGTATTTGTATGATTTACGCAGATTATCCTAACTATAGAAACATTAATTTGCCTTTGAAGACACAAGTAATTTGTCTCTCTTTATAGGTAAGATCATTCAGTGGTGAAAAACGTCAGATGTCTCTCTTCGGTAGCCAGGTCTTATTTCAGACTTCTTACTAGCTAAAAGTCATATATTCTAAACAATTGTTGGGTTTTTTCCAACTGTTCCATGATATATTATTCTAACCTCCTGTTTGGTGTACAGATTCTTGCTTTCCAGCGTAGCGGCTTAAAGCTTGGTACTTTTAAATCGATTAATGAATCTATAACAAGAGTTGCTGTTTATATTTCACTGTTGGCTCTTTACGCTCTTGGGGGAAGTAAGGTGAAGACGGTAAGATATGCCAGCCTGTAAGACTTTTTGATTGCCATTTTGATCATTGAACTTGAAATAAACCTTCTTGGCCAGTAATACTAAGGGAGAAAACATGGTCTGATGAATTTCTTTTACAGAAGTTCGTGTTACTTGTCATTCATATTTTCTGGAATGATTGCAGATGTTATAAGCTAGCCTAAGTTACTAACTTCTGAAAATTTAAATCATCAAAACCAAAGAATTAATCTCTCATTCTCTCGTATCAATCTTTTGGGTAGTTTCTTATGTCACTTCATATTTCTTGGTTCTTATTCTTGAAATTTTCTCCTACGCAGGGTGAACTCGCTGTTGGAACAGTTGTTTCGTTCATTGGATACACATTTACTCTAACATTTGCTGTTAGTACCTCTAACTATACAGCTTTTACCGTTACCCATATGCTATACTTGTCATTTGGTTTACAAGAATCAGTATTCTGTTTTCCAGGTCCAAGGGCTTGTAAACACGTTTGGAGATCTACGTGGGACTTTTGCTGCTGTTGACAGGATCAATTCCATTTTAAACGCGGTGGATATTGATGAGGCTCTTGCCTACGGGTTAGAAAGAGATATACATACAAAGAAAGTCCAAGATGAAAACCTTAGATTGTTTTTATCTTCTGGCCCAAATGTGAATATTCGTCACCTCGATAATTACTACATGTCAGATCTGAAATCAACTAACAATTTACGTACCCTAACATGGGCAGGAGATGTCTGTCTTGAAGGTATAATCAGACCAAGAAAATCATCATATTATCTTACTTCAAGAGTCCCCTGCCCCTCTTAAATTTTTTAAGGTTAACTGTAGATTTTACCATTTCTAATCAGGGCCTTTTCCATGTTCTATTTTGTCTAGTGTAGATGTACATTTTGCTTATCCTCTACGACCCGACGTAAAAGTTCTTGATGGGCTCAGTTTGACGTTGAATTCTGGTACCGTAACTGCTCTTGTTGGCTCTAGTGGTGCGGGAAAAAGTACTGTTGTACAGTTATTGGCACGCTTTTACGAGGTAAATTTATGAGGTTAAGACTAAAGTTCAAAGCCACTATTACATCATGCTTATATGTTGAATTTTCCAATTCTCGCAGCCAACACAAGGACGCATTACTGTGGGTGGAGAGGATGTGAGGATGTTTGACAAGAGTGAATGGGCTAGGGTTGTTTCAATAGTAAATCAGGTGTGTATACATAACGTCTATGGGTCAGGCATGGTAGCATTACTTTGTTTTTCTCTTTTTTAAAGGTTATATTTATGTGTGATTCAGGAACCTGTTCTCTTTTCTCTCTCCGTGGCTGAAAATATTGCATATGGTCTCCCCAATGCTCATGTGTCCAAGGACGACATCATTAAGGCAGCCAAAGCTGCCAACGCTCATGACTTCATAATCTCACTTCCTCAGGTTCGCCTCGTGTGCAACAACTCACCTGTTCTTCCTGGCAAATGCACTTGAGTTCTTCTGAGCAATACTAGTGTTTGTGTATAGGGCTACGATACACTGGTTGGTGAAAGAGGAGGCTTGCTTAGTGGAGGACAAAGACAGGTATAAAAACATTAAGAGCTACGTGTTTTTTGATTCCTTATAGTCTTTTGCTACCGCTTTGAAATGCTTGTTTATCAACGTGTCAGAGAGTTGCCATAGCTCGATCTCTGCTGAAGAATGCCCCCATCTTGATTCTCGATGAGGTGAGAGACTCTTATTTTTATTAAAGTCTCCTTTGATAGACTTTATGCTTTGCTAGACCCTTACCTAGGCATTAGCATATTCAAACATGTCATTCAGAACCATTTCTAATGCAATTTTAGAAACGCAGAAAGAGCGAACTACTCTTAAGCACTCATCTAGTTGTACGGTTCAGAGAATCTGTTAGTCTGAAACAGAACAGAAAACTGGTACTAACGCAGAAATAGCTTAAAGATAAAATGAGACTCTGCTTAAATTCTCTTTTTGCTTTCTTGTTGCAGGCCACAAGTGCGCTTGATGCAGTGAGCGAGCGTTTAGTCCAGAGTGCGTTGAACCGCCTGATGAAAGACAGGACAACACTAGTGATCGCTCACAGATTGAGCACAGTCCAGAGCGCGCATCAGATTGCAGTATGCTCTGATGGAAAGATCATAGAGCTAGGAACACATTCTGAATTGGTGGCGCAAAATGGATCATATGCTTCACTTGTTGGCACTCAGAGGCTGGCCTTTGAGTAATTTTGATTACTCTAGAGTTTCTTTTCCTTTTACAAGAGTGTAGTAGATTATTACTACATAAATGTAACTTGTAACAAATGACTCTACAAATAGTGGTTCCTGTGTTATCCAATCTACAACTTTACCCACAAAAGTTAATAGTAATTTTTGATTTTGACATCTCGAAATTTAACAACCATCGATTTGAAGCTGACGTGGAGTGATCTTATATTATAATCTTGTTTTCACTTCTTCTGTCATCCTCCAAGAAGGTCCTAAGATTAAAAAAAACCCGAAGCTGCTTGCTTCTTTCATTCTCTCTTCCAATTTTTGATTTATCAAAAGAAACATCCTTTGTGAGAGATTCACAGAGGTAACCTTGTTAGGGTTTCATTCGATTTTTCGCGCTTGTTTTTTTTAATAACTTTAATGATCGGTTTTGGTAATTTGAATAGTAATGATCCGTTCGACGTTTACAGGATAATCCAATTCCGAGTGTTGTGACTTCTGGAGTCACTTGTCGTAATTTAGAGAATCCAATCCAGTTCGATGGATTTAGATATGAACGGAGGAAACAAGAGAGTCTTTCATAGACTAGGAGGCGGCAACACGAATCGTCCCAAGACGGACTCGAATCAGAAGGTTTGTTTCCACTGGCGGGCTGGACGGTGCAATCGTTACCCTTGCCCGTACCTGCATAGAGAATTGCCGGGTCCGGGTCCTGTTGCGACTTCTTCTTCGTCTACGAATAAAAGGGTCGCTGATGAATCTGGTTTTGCGGGTCCGAGTCATCGGAGAGGGCCTGGGTTCAGCGGGAGTGCTAATAAGACCTGGGAGAGATTTGGTGGGAACAGGACTGTGACAAAGACGGAGAAGCTTTGCAAGTTTTGGGTTGATGGGAATTGTCCTTACGGTGATAAATGTAGATACTTGCATTGTTGGAGCAAAGGGGATAGTTTCTCATTGTTGACTCAGCTAGATGGGCATCAGAAGGTAGGAGCTGTTGTTGGAGTTCTTCTTATAAGTTAGTGGTGCTGGATTCTTGTGCTTGTTGGTGTGGCGATGTTGATGGTGTTTTTTTGTTCTGTTTTCTTGAGCAGGTTGTCACCGGGATTGCTTTGCCGTCTGGATCAGATAAGCTTTACACTGCGAGTAAAGATGAAACTGTGCGGATATGGGATTGTGCTTCTGGACAGGTTTTCATTTGCCGCTAATTGTTCATCTCGCATCTTTTATTGTTCTATAGGATACTTAGTTAGGACCGGACTAAGATGGCAAGATGTGCCATTTTGGCCTATCACTCTGTAGAACCCTCTCTCTGTAGACTAGTTATTGAACGTCAGACACTAATTTGATTGACCTTTTTTATTTATTTAAACGTGCTTATTGCTATAGTGTTTCTTTTCCAATGATATAGTGTACAGGTGTACTCAATCTTGGTGGGGAAGTTGGCTGCATGATTAGTGAAGGTCCCTGGCTATTGGTTGGCATGCCAAATCTTGTTAAGGTAAGTTCAGAGTATGATTGACTAGCATGGTTCCTTAACTGTTGAATCTTTCCATGTATACTGAGAATCACTTTTGTTGTCCCTATCCTGTTGAATTTATTGCTGTTATGGACGTAGATTTTTTATCCATATATATATAAATGCAGGCCTGGAATATCCAAAACAATGCAGACCTGAGTCTCACTGGACCTGTTGGCCAAGTATATTCACTGGTTGTTGGTACTGATCTGTTGTTCGCTGGCACACAAGTAAATACTTTGACTGCCTGTAAACTTTGTTTTGTCTTAGGCCTTGGAGTAGAATTGTGCTTCAGCGTCATGTGTATACTTCATTTCTTTTTACTCCTGAAATATCATTACGAGTATCTTTGCTTCGTCTCTGGGAAGCACACACCTCCGTTATATAAATCTACTGATCTGTTGGGTTTTGGTTAAGTTAAAAAGTCTTCTTACAAGGATATATCATTCTCTGTGCAGGATGGCTCTATTTTAGTTTGGAAGTACAATAGTACCACTAGCTGTTTTGATCCAGCTGCATCACTAAAGGGCCACACCCTTGCAGTTGTTACCTTATATGTTGGAGCAAACAGACTCTATTCTGGTGCCATGGACAATGTTATAAAAGCAAGTAGTGCCTATCATTCCTAAATTAAAACCCCCTTTTTTGTTAGTTTGTTTGAGCTAATTGGTCTGCCTTATCTGTTTTTAACAGGTATGGAGCCTAGATAATCTGCAGTGTATACAAACGCTTACAGAACATACTTCAGTTGTCATGTCTCTCATTTGCTGGGATCAATTTCTTCTTTCATGTTCATTGGACAACACTGTCATGGTTCGTTTTCAACTCACTAGATATTTTATCTGACCTGGCTCAATTCCTAAATATGACATTATTCGCTCGGTTTTTTTTTCCCGCTGTAGATATGGGCTGCTACTGAAGGTGGAAACTTAGAAGTGACATATACTCACAAAGAAGAATATGTACAGTTCTTTGCGTTTTTAGTGAAATGTTATCTACTTATCTTCTCTTTTGGTTCAGTCTATATGTAATTAACGAGTTCTCAATGGCTATTTGGATTTAGGGCGTGTTAGCTCTCTGTGGCGTCCATGATGCAGAAGCCAAGCCAGTGTTGTTATGTTCGTGCAATGACAATTCATTGCACCTGTATGACTTGCCATCGTAAGTCCTTCCAATGCTGTTTGTTTCATGAGTATAAAATTATATTTTACTTTCAAAGCCTTAGTTGTTTGTTCTTTTGTAAGGTTTACGGAAAGGGGCAAAATTTTGGCAAAGCAAGAGATTCGGTCGATCCAGATAGGTCCCGGGGGCATATTTTTCACTGGTGATGGTAGTGGTCAAGTTAAAGTATGGAAGTGGTCTACGGAACCTACTGTCATTTTGTCTTGAGGCTCCAAACAGAGCCCTAGTTCCTCACCTTTGTGAAAATCTCTTCTTCTCGGAGTGTCAAGAGTTCTTGTTTGTTTTGTTCTACTGAGACCTCGTGTCAATAGCATCAAGGCATCTGTCTCTCAGGCTCTATTAATTATCTGCAGGGAAGACAGATTATGAATGACTGATTGTATCAACTATTATATTGGTTTGAAGTCCGTATGGAACTGACACGTTGGTCAGTTCTTAGGCATAAGAAGTTTTGTCCCTCATTGGTCAACACTCTTTGTCTTGTAATTTATTGCATATATATTTGTGGTCGTGTTTGAGAGTAATAAAAGAGATTATCATGAAGAGAATTCCATCTATATCCAGATTATCGTCAGAATTGAATGTGCACGAGAATATCCACAATAATGTATTAACTGAGTTTCCGAAGCATCTTACTAGCCTTGAGAGAAACCAAACCTGTAGGTATCGAGCGGCGGGCTTGCCAGCAGCACAAGACAGATGGCAAGTGCATATAGCTTGCTAAATACAGAAAGGGTTCATTTATTTTGGTTGGCTTGGCAATATTTGTCTATGTAATTTCACAGGTTGAGCAAGAAATATTTATAGGTCTGTCCAAGAATTGTTGATATAGAAATATGGCCGGTTTTAACATATACAAATGGCTAGTGACCAAAGTCAGTCGAATTAGTCAACATAGAATGAGAGGTGGGAATATTTTGTATTTATATTGTATAGGTGGAGAAGTTACAAAAAGCCCGTCTAGCTCAGTTGGTAGAGCGCAAGGCTCTTAACCTTGTGGTCGTGGGTTCGAGCCCCACGGTGGGCGAATTAATTTTTTGCCTCTCCTAATGAGCTTCATTTTTCTGGCCTTGTTGCATCTTCCCACTGGATTCATGTCACAAGTCAACAACATGCGAATATGATTCCGTTTAGGCAATTCTCTTATGAATATATATGCCGTCAAAACGTGAAAATTACTATATATATACGACATGATACACATGATGGAAGTATTTCTATTCTAATTAGGATGTGTTACGTATGCATATATTTATTTTGCGTTAAAGGTGACGTGTGGGTTTGCGTCATTCCACCGAAGGATCGCGTCGGGTTAATGTGAAGGTCATTATGAATTTATGCTTATGATTTATGACCCACCCCACTATATGTACTTATATAAGCACTTGACTTTCACCATTACCGCCTCGTGATTGTTCTCATTTTGAAATCATTTGCTTTGTTGAAACCACACTCTCTTTTATTCTCTCCATCTTGATCTCCTTTAGTTGAAATACTAAAACTATCATCCTATTCTTCGACAAACTTCTCAGATTTTGAAGCATGACAGACCAAGAGGCTCCTCTTATTAATGGAGCAGAACAAAAGATCTGTGAGGTACTTCCGTTTGTGGATGATGACTACGGAGGAGTGATTGTGGAGATGAAAACTCCTATGGATAATAAGTCTTTCGTTGCAGCGTTAAAATACTCATTCGCGCAGTGGCGTTTACAGGTTTGTGCTGGTGCATGCGATCACATGCATCGATCTCTCTTCTTGAGTGAGCGTTTAATTCTCTGAAGCTGTTCTTTTATTCAGGGTAAAAAGGGAGTGTGGTTAAACTTGCCTCTCTCACATGTAAACCTTGTGGAACCCGCGGTTAAGGTGATGCCCAAGTCTTGCATATTAACGTCACTTTATTATCTGCCTATGTTAGATGTTCTACGGATTCTTGTTACCAGTTAGTTTTGACTTTTGAATGGAGCTCCAGAGAGCTTGTTGTGTTGGCTTTTGAGTTTGTGGTGCTATGATAATTTGTGTAGGAAGGTTTCCGGTACCACCACGCTGAGCCAACTTACCTGATGCTAGTTTACTGGATTCCCGAAGCCGAGAGTACTATTCCTTTCAATGCTTCTCATCGAGTTCGTGTTGGTGCTGTTGTCTTGAACCAGAACAAGGAGGTATACTTAGGACACAACTTTTTTTTTTGCGGTTCCAAGTTATAATATACTAATTAATCATCATATGTATTAGCATGCAACTTAAAACGTAAAGACATAATATTAGCATGCAAACAAAGAGGTGTGTGTGTGTGTGTGGTATCAGTTATTAGGTTTATGGTGTTCCAAACCAAGTGTGTTGCTGTCAACATGAGTTGATCATCTTGCATCGTAAATTAAAAAAACTAGAGGCAGATTCTTGTTGTGCAGGAAAAATACGGTACATTATGCGGAACAGGTGTCTGGAAAATCCCAACAGGAGTTGTTGACGAGGTGTGCGTTATAAGTTTTCAATCCCTTTGTACATGTTTTTGAAGATTTCATTTTCACTTTTTTTTTTTTTTTTNGGAAAAATACGGTACATTATGCGGAACAGGTGTCTGGAAAATCCCAACAGGAGTTGTTGACGAGGTGTGCGTTATAAGTTTTCAATCCCTTTGTACATGTTTTTGAAGATTTCATTTTTTCTTTTTTTTTTTTTTTGGCGAATAGGGTGAGGATATTTTCGCGGCAGCCATTAGAGAAGTGAAAGAAGAAACAGGCGTAAGCAGATACATACACCTTAACATGTGAATATGTAAATTATTAGTATATAAAACCTAATATTTCAATCTTTATATATCTTCAGATCGACACAGAGTTTTTGGAAATTCTAGCTTTCTGGTACGGATCATCACACATCCTCTTCTTTATTGAATCTTGATTCTTGCACATTCTAATATTTTTAGCTTTCTGTTTGCAGTCAAACCCATGAGTCATTTTTTGCCAAATCAGATTTATTCTTCGTTTGTCTCCTGCGACCTACCTCCTTCGATATTCAAAAGCAGGATTTAGAGATCGAAGCAGCTCAAGTAAAGTAACCTCTACTTCTTAATTATTCTAAATCTGAAAACATTATTTTGTTGCAATCTTTCCCAATTTTTCTTCTTCTTGAATGTGCGCAGTGGATGCGGTTCGAGGACTCTGCCTGTCAGCCTATCACACAAAAGAACGATCTCTTCAAAGCTATTCACCGCATTTGCTCAATGAAAATGGAAAAGAGCTATACTGGTTTTTCCACAAAACGTATTACATCTTTCTTTGACGACAAGTTAGGTTATCTCTACTCGAATAATCAAGAAGATATGAACAATCCTACTTCTTAACTTCGTCTAAGACCATAAAAGTTCAATCATCATGATTATTAAGAGACCATTATCTGAGCCAAAGTACAATTAATATAGCAAGCATAAACACATAGTAAGAAGAGAGGGAGCTCGTGATGAGGAAATATAATGTGAAGATATTAATTGTTTTTTATTACGACCCGTTATCTTAGCCTGCTCTGTTCTGCAAGCGACGGTTTATACACTATGGCATGAGCGGAATGGACGGAAGCATGGCGAGACACCGAACCCTGCCTCTCGCAGCATTCAAATAATTGACAAGCAGATACGAGATCGACTCCTTGCGATATGCCTCATGGGGGATCGGTGTTACGAAAATGGTTTATTCATATGGCTAGGCACTATATTTTGATTTTGTTGAACACTTTTAAGCCTCTCAAAGAAGTGATGCACTAGTTGTAAAAAAGTTTTTTTTTTTTTTTAATATAATTTAACATTACGTTAAAAAAGAAAAAAGAAAAAAGAAAAAAAAAGAAATTGTTTTTTATTTGATGGTTTGAAAAGCTCAATACAATTACACACCCATTAACATACAATCACAACTACATTATACACCACATCAAATCCACTAAGCAATAAATCAATAAAATACCAAATATATTCGAATATATGTATTTGATTGTACTCAAATGAATCATTGTCTTCATGACTCCTTCATCCATTTTTCTTTAATCCACATAATGAATCATCAACCACTACAACGCCCTATTTTCCAAAGAATATTTAATTCCTATCATCCCATATTTCAGTTATATCCAATTAGTTAGAGAGTGGTCTGATTTTCTTATTTTTCTTATTACATATGGTATCTTATTTGTCAATGTCATATGTCGGCCGACCCATTAAGGAAAAATAGACAATAATATATCTTATTACTTTTTGTTGTTTTCCTTTCTTATATTTTTTTAGTTTATTTCAGTCCAAAATTAAAGAAATCTACAGAAGTCACAAGCACAACACCTTAGGAACTATACGGCGCTAGTTACACGAACAAGAGGCCGATGTGTCCCACATGTACGTGTGTTTGCTGTGTCTATTCAATTCATCATACGCATTACGTCTGATATACTACTAAGTTATAACCGAAAGTATTTCCACACTGCCGACCTCCTAGATAATATTTTTTTTTTCCTTTCTTGATAGGAAACTGTCTCGTATATATTTATACTTTTTCTTTTCTGATGATTTCTCCTAAGACAACCTATATTTTCCTTTTGATTAATATATAAAAAATAAAGATCTGAAAATTTGTAACAAAATGTGACTTTTGAGTTATTTTTCTCTCTTTCAAAACTTGGATTCTTGCCCTTGGAATAATAAGCAAAACTAGGACTGTTGCAAATAAATTTAAGATTTTGGTTTAGATTTTCTCAAATTTTAGTTTATGAAATATCTAACAACTAAAACAAAATGGTTTGGTATAGTTTCCATTTAAGATCAAGTTCAGGTTATCACAAAATATATTCTTATTTACGTAGAAAAAGTCTAATATATTCTGTGTGTCTTTATAAAAAAAAAAAAGTTTTAGATCCGATTTTTCAATATTTTTGTTTAATTTGAATTCCGATCTTTCGGATATAGAATTTGTAAATCCACTTGAACAAAAATATAACATAGTTCAGTTTACATTATCTTAATTTGTTTATCCAAGTTGAACACCCTTGAGCAAAACTTTGTAATCAAGGTTCATTGTATTTTGTTGATCTAGAAGTCTAGTCTTTTGCCTTTTCTGTTTTGTTTTGTGTGCTAATATTTTTCACCAAAAAGTACAATAACAAGATTGATTGTTACAAATATGTCTTTTATACGTAAGAGAAAGATACAACACATGCAAACAGTATAAACCAATTATTTTCATGAGTCATCAAAAATGAGAAAATATCATTTTCGGATCAGAAGCCAAATTGTTGAGATGCAAACAGTCGAGTTCCCATTAATCAAAATCACTTACTAGCCTTGGTTAACTATTAATTATGACGATATAAAGGATTCCAAAGCCTATATTAGGAGAGACTTATTGGTGAATATTTTTATTTAGTCAGGACTTAGGAGTGATATATTTCATAATCTTTTTTTTTTCTTCTTCTTTTCATAGTATATATATTTCATTTTTCATGAGACTACGATATATTTCATATATAGTCTCTCCTCACTTAATGGGACGGTGCGATTTCCAAATATAAGGATTTTGATTTAGATCTAACGGTCCATGTATTAACACGAGGCGAATCCGAAAGTTACTTTTGCTAAATAACATGTTTTAATTTAATTGACAAAAATGGCGGAATTAGTTTAATTGACGAGTGGTGATAGTGATTGCTTATTAGTACTACACCACGTATAAAGAAAAATATATGGCGTTATAATCACATGGGGGTATATATATAAACACAAGCCCTCGCGATTGAGAAAGAACAAAACACATTTGTTTGTGTAGCCATCACAAAATCTCTATCTCTTTCTCTCTCTCACTCGTTACATAAACACAAGCCTCACGCCTGAGAAAGAACAAAACACATTTTTTTTTGTTTTGCCATCACAATTTATCTCTCTCTCTCTCTCTCTCAGCCTCCATATAATCGCACAGTTATGATAAGAGTAATGGTATCGAAGTCACACACAGTGGCAAGTTACTGTTTGGTGGCACTGCTGGTCCTAACACTGGCGGGGTCGGTTAAAAACAGCCACGGAGGAGGTAGCGGAGCAGCGGCGGGGTGGGGAAGAAACTGTGAGGTTTGGAGAGGGAAGCAAATGATGGAGAGGCCATGTGAGGAGTTATACATTGTAGGGGAAGGTGAGACGCTTCACAGCATCAGCGAAAAGTGCGGCGACCCGTTTATCGTGGAGCGTAACCCGCATATCCATGACCCGGACGATGTATTCCCCGGTCTCCTCATTAAACTTCACATTAAACTCCCTGAATAAGTCATCACAAGTTCAAGATCATGTCGTTTCCTGTACATTATTATCACATCCATCTATATCTCCCTTTCTATTATTAGTTTTTTTCTTCTTCTTGTTTGGGTTTTTTTCTACGTTTTTTGGTTTTTGAATGAATAGCCTTTTTAATCATATATTTGTTAGTGAATTGTTTTGTTTTATATGTTTGGTACAAACAAAAGACAGATACATTTCCATTGGACAACAACTCACTCTCTTGGAATTTGTTCTTGTTATAAACTTTCTTTTGTTATCTTGGTAAAGGCGGAAAAAGCCAAAGAGATTTAAAATAAAATAAAAACAGAGTACTGAAATTCAAAAACAGAGTCAGACAAAGGAAATTTATAAAGAAAGAGCTAAACATGACAACTAAAAATCAACCGTCGCCTCAGCATGGATTCTCATTTTATTTTGTGCAGCCAACAAGCTGGACCACCCCCATACCTAGGTAAGAGTGCAAATGACCCTCTATATAGTGACGTTTTTGGCAATATCCCTAGCAAGTGAATTGGATTTGCTCGACATAAGCAAAATTTATAGAGCACTGACCGAACAAAGGAACAAGCTGTGCCTGAGTACGAGTATCTTCTCCAGATGAGATGAGTTCGATCTTTTTGCCACCGCCAAGGTCGTTTTAATAATTCATCAATGGCATGACAGCCTTAAAATATAAGATTATTTCCACTTCCTTAAGATGAAGATTCTCAAAGTTTGGATTAAACCAAAATAGTTTTTTTTGTACCGTTAACGTTGTTTCTATCTGGTTATACTGATTAAACAACTGTGCATATAATGATACAATGTATAAAGGTGATTAGTAGCGTTTAATGTGGTAGGTTTCTTTTTTTTTTTTCGGTAGCGATGTATATGATGTGGTAGTACTGATATGCTGCTAACATGTGTGTTATAAGTTTCCAAAAAAATGGTCCTGGAAAAAAAAAATCCAAACGAGATGATGTAGTATAAGATTTATAATAATCATAGACAACATAATCATATTATCATATATAAGATGATGCATAACACATGATTTAAAAAAAAAAACACTGCCCAGAAAATTAGTTTTTGGGCCTAAAAAGTCTTATGATCACTTCTGAGTTATTTTCCGGAAGATTATATCTGCCATTCATAATTTTTTTGTTGACGAAGAGAAAAAATTGATTAACATTGATTTCAAATTGTATGATATATAAACATTCATCAGGCCCATCTAACTGGATAAAGTAGGACATTATTTAGTATTTACATTGAAATTGAGAATAGAGTATTTACATTAAGGGAAAAAACCAGAAAATTAAATGGCATATTTTTCTGGTTTTTCCCCTTTACATTAATTTACTTTTTCTTTCCCTCTAGTGTCTCCACTTCTTCGTCTTGTCAAAAAATAATAATATACTATGGCCATTTCTTAATCAGAGAAGCTTAAGATTTACTTATTCTTTTTTTTTTGGGGGGCTTCGGGCAACGTGGGATAATCTAATTAGCATTCACTGCATAAGATTTTTTTTTCTTCCTTAGACGACTAATTAAAATCAGAGAGAGAAATCAAGAGTTCAAGACTAATTAATGAAACTTAGGGTTTTGTGTCTCCACTCCACTGCATACGAAGGAAAGGTAGACGAAAGAGAGACTAAAGTCATCGAGGGATCTAGTTGATTTGCGACTCATTCATTCATTGTCTCTTTCCACTAATTTTATTGTTCTCTCTATTTTCATCTCTTTTTTCCTTCCTTTTCTTTTCTTGTCAATTCCTTGTATATATATTATATATTTTCTTGGTCGGATTCTTTTGGTCTGGACAGATTCGTGTTCTTTGATTGGAGTCTTTGAAACAAATCTTGACAGATTAATTAGGAAAAGAGTTTTTGTGGGGTATCTTTATTTTCTCAGATTTCCCAAACTTTTCTGCGGAAGTTTTATCACCTTGACTTTTGGGTAAGAGCTGATCTACTCTCTGGATCTCCATCTTGTTTTTAAGAATCTGGGGTTTGGGTTTAGATCCAAAGTGAGTTCGTTTTCATCTTTATCTAAAAGAAACTTATATCTTCCTTTCCCAAAAAAGGCTCAGCTTAATTAGGGTTTCATTAGTTAATCTTGGCAGGAAGATGGTGAGGGGAAAGATCGAAATCAAAAGAATCGAGAACGTGACCAGCAGACAAGTCACGTTCTCCAAGCGTAGGAAAGGTCTCTTGAAGAAAGCTCATGAGCTTTCAGTTTTGTGCGATGCTCAAGTCGCCGCCATTGTCTTTTCTCAGAACGGAAGATTATATGATTTCGCTAGCTCTGAGTAAGCGTCTACATCATTTTTGAATCTTTTAATCCAATATACTCATTTATAATCTGCTCCCTATATATATATATATATACTAATGTTTGAATCTTGCATATATATATATATATATGTATATATACATACCTATATGTGCAGCACTAATTTTTTTTCCCCCAAAATATGCTATTTGAGTGCTTTGATTTGTTTGACCATATAGTTATTTTGTAGTACCACGGATTTTGTATTTAAAGAATTAATACCTAATCAAATTAATTGACTAAAATGTGTCTGTTAAGTTAATTAAGTTCTTCTTCAAGCACGAGCAAGTGATTTAGGGTTTTCCCAAAAAGTGTTCTTGAACTTTGAACCTAGTATGCCTTGGAACTCATGCTGCAACCACTTGACATGTTATTATAACTATGAAAAGATCTCAGTGACCATGCCATAAAAATTAATACCTTAAGAGTACAATTGGACAGTTTTTAAGTAAAGGAAACTACATGATGTATGAGACAAGATCTTGTGGCTTTGTGCCAGGGTCAAAACTTTAGCCCTAGTTAGTTTTCATGACTCTTGAGTGTGTATGTGTTTTAGAGGCAAATGAATTTCTTAGACCAAATCCAAAGTAATCCAAAGATCTTAAATCGTCATATAATATCAAACTCACCATTGCTCATTATGTGAAACCCTATATTAGACTCACTTGGTACGGTTGACTAGTACGTAAATTAATGATCTTCTTCCCCTTTCTTTATGTCAAACGTTCGTTTCGTTATCTACGTTTAAGTGGCTTAATGTCGGTTCATTAATAATTTCGAGCGTACCAAGATGAATTACTACTAGTTAAAAGGCGTTTGTATCCTAGCATAGTATGTAATCAAATCTTTTGCTATTGAGATAATTTCTTACGTACTAACCCATTAGGTCATGCTGATAAGCATCATTGTCAGACAAATTAAAAGATATATACACGTTGAGACAAGATCGAAAAACATGTAGAAAACCTTAAGATGTACCTCATCCGTAACATTTCTTGGAAATTTTCCAATTTCTATTAAAATGATATTAGTCATGAGATCGGTAAAGCGTGACTAATTAATTTATGTCTACAATACACAAAATTTGCATATATGTGAATATTATTGTTGATCACATTTTCTGAAATTAATACATATGCTGTAATAAATGATATATATACTTATAATTAATGAAGATGTTCTTGAAAATGTACTCAGCATGAAGAAGATAATGGAACGATATGAGATATATAGGAGAGAGGCTTTTGGGGAAGAGAGACTCCAAAAAGAGCAATATGTGCAGGAGCTCAAGAAGGAAATGGCAGTAATGATGCACAAGATTGAACATCTTCAACTTCACTGCGGGTATTTTTCTGATCTTTCTAAAGCTACTGCATATGTATTCTTGATATATATTTATGCACTCCGATAATATCTTAAGGAAGGTGATGGGGCAAGATTTGGACTCGTGTTCGGTGGAGGAACTCAAGGAGCTAACCATCCAAATTGAGAAAAGCCTTACTATTGTCAGATCGAGAAAGGTACAATTAAATGGAGGACTAATAAATATAGAGATAGAGAAAACATGATTCTCATTACAATCTTTATATACGTTTTAATGATGCGTTGAACAATAGTGGTCTTTTACTAGCTAGGGGTTTTCTAAAGGTTTATCTTATTGTGAAAGGTTTAAATCGTACCTGTCGAACCAGCCAGCTTCAATGTTTATTTCTGTGCCTTATGTAGTTGCTGAATTCGGATTCCATGATTTGGCAGGCTAAGTTAAATGAAGATAAGATCGAGAAACTAAAAGCTGAGGTAATACCAATTACTTTAAATTAAATAGCTTTGAAGGGTATGTAATTTCTACTTCTCTTTGTAAAATTTGTTCATTTTTACTCCATTAGATTGCAGGAGGGAAACGCGTCTTGAACGAGAGAAGTAGGCTGCAGCAAATGGTATACACATATATAACCTATGGCATGCATATATTGATTAATGCACAAACATAAAGGTTTAAAATTGTTGAGTTGTGTAGTCTCTATTTTCATTAAAATAGTCTATTAAGGATATTCCACGTATTTTAGACCCATATATATTTGTTCTAGAATTTTCTCTCCCTTATACATAACATTCGTTCAGTAGTATAAAGAGCTAAGGAAAGCCAAAGAGGTAGAAAGAGGGATAAAAGAACAAAGTTCATAGGAACTCTAAATTCAACTATAGTAAAATCCGTAAAAATGGATGTAACTCTCATGTTGATGATGAACCATTATAAATCGTATTAATGTATTTATAGTTGGATATTTTGGATCTAAGTCCAAGTATAAACATGTACTATAGTCTCTTTATGTTACTACTACATTAAGATAATACATGTCTTGGGAGGGTTTTGCATTTCATGGACAAAAACATCAATTAACATCTCGTTTCTTATGTACAAGTCCATGATTGGTTTTTTTTCTTTCTCTATATAAGTATTAAGTTTTTCTTCTTATTCTTCCATGGAATTTAGAAAATTTATTTGTTACATTTCAGTTTGAAGAAAAGCCCTTGTGGATGCAGCCGAGAAGCCTAGAGAGTGAGAAGAGTGCAGCTTCTTGTGGTTGTGGAAACATGAACATATCGGATGTCAAAACTGATTTGTTCATTGGATTGCCTGAAAGCTGAGTGCAATGATTTACCCAAGTATGTACATTACTACTACTTCAGAATGTTTTAATTTATTCTATCTATGTGTAAATTCAAAAATAAAGTAGTGTATAAAGAGTTCTCTACTATATGTCTTTTTTTTATTTATTTTTCTTCTTCTGAAGAGTTGTTTTTTTCTTTTTTTTCTTTAACTTGGTGAAATGTTTGAGTGTTTTTTTCTTCTTCATAATATTAATAATGTTATAGTCAAACTTTATAACATTAAAGTAATTTTTAAACTCCACACGGGAAAATTTGCGTACGAATGTACGATAACTCTAGACATTTAATAGTTTTGACCACTAAATAGTTCAAAGATGCCCAGTGAAAATTTATTAGCCAATCCTTCATAAATGATAGTAACTTGCTTCTTCAATTAAAGTATTTCATGATAAATATAGTGACCATAAACTCTTGAATTTGCTTTATAATCATGGTCGTTAATCTATTGTATGAATTTATGATAGAGAGAGAAGAACACTTAATTTCTGGAATAACAGATTTTAGAAATTCGATTTATGTATTGATCACACCAATTAGTAATTAACGAGACGTAAAACGCACATCATTAGGGTTAAAACGCAGACGCTGTTTTAGTATAGCCGCCAAGTCCTAACGGCGTTCTACACATCTAATAGCGTTTGCGTTTAAACATAGAAACGACATTGTTTCAACCGTTTCATGCACGAGGCCGTCTACGATATGCCTCTCAATCTCTACGACGACCTTTTCCTCTTCCTCTTTAAGTTTCTTCATCTCCGCAACGGTTCCTCCTGGGTTGGTTAAGGTCGCAGAGCCGTAAATATTGGATCTTGGCGGTTCTTGATGGAGCTTCTTCTCGTACTTGTACATTTGAACAGAGCATGTCTTCGCATCTGCATTCCGCTCTGGTTCTTCAGCTCTTTTCATCTGAAAATACTTTTAATAGTCAATCACTGAGTAATAATGCCTACTACCAAGTGTTTGTGTTATTTCCTCAACGTCACTAAAACATAGAAAAGTGTACCTGTTTCCGAGGACGTTCTGTAACAGAGAAAGCTGATGATGCTATGGAGATGTTGACCGTAGTTTCATTTGATTTTGAGATTCTCTTCTTCTCTAAAAGATCAGTCTTTACGTGTGTTGATACAGTCTTGAAGGCTTTTCGAGTTTTGGGTGTTGGATGAGGAGATACTTTTGATTCTTTTACTCCTTTCAAGTTCTCCTTGAGGGTCACCTTTGTTGGTCGTTTCCGAGAGTTGTGATCTTCTCTTAACACGAATGTGTTCTCTTTCTGTGAAAACCTGCTATGCTCAATCTTGTTTTGTGCTGCTCCTGCCCTTGTGTTCTCAAGCAAGTTTGTTATATCCATACCAAATTTTCTTGTGGTGGGTACACTCTCTTTCCTCTGCTTCCTACTACGTCTGGGACTTGGACTTCCCTCATCTTGTTTCAACTCTTTCAACCTCTTACGCGCAAACTCTTCATCATGCTTAGTATTCTCTCTGTTTAGCTGAAGAGAGAGGCGACGATGGTCAGAATCAGAGGAGATCCTAGGGCTCACAGGTAATGATCTTGTCCCTGAGCCATTCCCGGAGAATCTATGTCCTCTTACTCCAACCCTTGGTGATCTATTAAGGTCGAAGTTGTCCGGAAGAAGATCAAGACCCATGAGTCTAGCCACCATGTTTGGACCTTGTGTGCGAAGTGAGTTGCAGTTACTAGAGGATCTGTCAATGAGAAGTGCTCCAAGTGTTGACTTCTTCCCGCCCACCTGCATTTGAATTCTCACATGGTTCCATCAATCAATTCACTTCACATGTAATATGAACCCACCAATGTTGACTTACATGAATGTTCAAGATTTCTTTTTCCAGCTTATAGTTTGTTGATAATGGAGACTCCTCTGTTAAGTCCAAGCTGTTTCGTGGGGCCACCGATCCTGCAGGTTTCAGTAACAGAACATTCTTCTCTGTTACTCACTGTCTTGCAAAAACTCCTAATTAAGTCCTTTAACTAGAGAGCGAGAAAGAACGTACCTTTTGGATTTCTGGAGGGAGAATCAATACTAGGCTGGTGGTTATGATGACGTGAAGAAAAGTAAAAATGGTGGGAATGAAAAAAGTGGTAAAGAGCAGTGATGCAGCCACTAGCTTCATTGGATTTTTCCTTGCTTTTAGAGGAACAAATGGATCTTCCTCCCTTGTGCCATTCTTTTCCCATTTCTGTTTAAGACAAGTTAGGCTTCTCTTTTTGTCTTTCTTTTGATAACCTCTAACGTATAAATGGCAAGTGGGAGGTGAAAACAATCCTGACAAAAGAAGAAAAAAGAGGTTGTAGAGAACAAGATCTTTTTTAAGTTTGTAGACACTAGTAAAAATCCAAAATTTGTAACTTCTTATTATGTATTTGGTTCCTGACCCGAGAGAGCTATCAGAAACAATCCTGCAACATTATTTCCATATTGCATTGGTATTCGAGCAGAGGGTGGTGACAGAGATAATTTAAAACGTGACAGTAATAATTTAAAAGTATAATAAACTGTACTCGTAAATTAATTAATGCAAAGTGAGATGATGATATTTAGCCACGCAAACTCTTTGAGAACAGACAGCTTGAGTATTACAGTATGATTCCAACCATGCACACTTCTACTTTGGGGGTTTTCAAGTTTTTGAACTTTACAAATTAATCTAAGAGAACTTAAGGTTGTCTAGATTTCTATCTTGGGGATTACAAATTACCTAGAAGAATATTCTTATAATTCGTGAATACGTAACCTTTGTTTCATAGATCCAGCTTGGCCACATGTTTAATGCATGTCATTGCATTTATTTACTAGGACTTGTCTTGTCACACTATTATTTGCTCAGTTTCAAATTTCAACCAATTTTTTAGTTCAATTGGGTTAGCATTTTCTATTTACGTATCTTACATGCAATACATGCATTTTTAGACATTTTTTTGTAATGATGGAGGAATCTCATATTCGATCTCAGACTAATTCACATCTGTCGCCAATATTATGAATTTTATTGTGGCCAAAGAGAGAATACGTCTAGCAGAAAAAATGAATAATGGTCTGGAGGTTTAATGGATTGTGGGTTGCGGGTTGCTGTGATTTGGTGGGCTTAGCAAACTCAGAAGCCCATAAGGAACTGAATAAGGACCCCCATAGCTCAAAGCCTCAAAGAGACGTATGTGCTAACTCTGTTTTAGGGAAAACAACATCCTTTATTATGCTGATTGCTAGACAAGCCGATAATGCAAAGCTTTCCTAAACCAGATAAACTGAACGGTTCCCCCCTACAATTTGTGAACTCGTTTGGTGTAGTGTTATGTTTCTTATAAAATCAGAGATTTGTCCACATTTACTTTTACTTGATTTACACCTTTTAGTCGGTTTCGTGTAAACTAACTATATATGAAGTTTATAAAGCACTGGAAATTTTTTGAGGAAAAAGGACATTATTTACTCTTTCAAGTTCCAACATTATCGCTTGTGGCCAAGCTGACGCAAACAGTTTAAAGAAATAATTGTTGTTTGAGTGGTTTTAACAGAGGAGGGTCCTAACTTACTAAGCATCATAACGTCTCGTCCCGTCGTCGGTACTATAAGAATCTTTTATCTTCTCATTCGTCGGAGTATTTCTCTATACGCTTTGAATGACAAGGGCCAATTCTATTCATATCTTTACAAAATCATTTAAATATGTTTCAAGGAACTAACATTTTTTCTTCTTTCTTTTCCAATCAGAAAATTACCGAACGATAAATAGTCTCTCCAAGGAGGAGAATCAAAAGTTAATGCAACCAAGCGAGGTGGTACAGTAGTAGTTAGGCCAAGATATATGGGAAGGATAAATGCACTCCTCTGCGGCTCTGCCCTTAGAGTTTGATACCTACTGCGACCTAAATCGTTTCGTTTGGACTACTTGGTGGACTTGTGATTCTTTTCTAGATCTATTGAACTAAGTATTATTACTACTTTGTGCTAATGAGCTATCTGAACCCAAAGATCCAACCAATTTAGGACTTCACATGAAACTAGTCCATGTAGAGACTAAAATGGTAGATAGAGAAGCTGAACTAAGCCAACTGCCAAGAAACGAATGGTTGTTGCAATCATGCATAGGGTCACACACACTTTTTCTCTTATATACGTAAATCCTTTGCTATTGTACAACACAGTATACCTTATCGTTTTCTACTGCTTGTTGTTGGAGGCCACCACAAAACTTTAACTTGTCTCTATTAGCTTGTCCTTTTTACTATATTGGTTGGTGTATTTTTAATTTCCTCGTACGAGACCAAGTGAATATTAAGTGCATATATCATGTACGGACGAGCTTTCGTTGGATCTTTTGACTGACCAGTTTCCATGATAGAAACCATCTCCCAATAGCATTCTAGAGACCACTCCATATGGTACAAGTAAGACATCCATTATAACCCTACACACATTTCGTTTCCATTGTCTTTTTCTTCCGCGAATCTAGAAAGTGAAAAAGAAGAGACAACCTAGAAATCCCATTTCAAGCTCCTATTAACTTTTTTAAGCACTTGTTTAATTATATCGTTCAAGACTTAGTGCTGTGCGCCTGTGCCCACTTACTCGCCCACACACCTTTCAACCTTACACAATAGGAAACTGTATGAAAAACTCAGCCTATAATTAGAAAAAAAAATTGACAAATTTTGTGGTGTGGGATTACAAACGTCCTAACATATTTTTAAAAATGAAACAAACAACATTTCAAAAATCTCTAAAAGTTAACATCGTTTAAATCGTAATAAAAACCCAAAAAAAATATATAGAAACAATTATACTCGTCGTATAATTATGTATTTTCCTTAAACAAAAATAAAAATAATAAAACCAAGTCCTAATTACCATAGAGAATATATAGTTCAATCAAGTTCATCACAAAAACCATCTCACTAAGTGACTTTATGATATCCCGCATGAACTATTCTTTTTTACATGGGAGTTAACGAATTTGGACTTGAGAGTTTCCGACCAACAAAGAGGCAAAGTTTCATCTGATCTTCAAGAATATTTTGTAGATGCTTGCGCATTTTGTTATCAAAGAACACAATATAAATTTTGGAGGCAATGTCATTCTAAAACAAAATTTCCGTAAATAATCATTTTTCTCGCTAAAAATACAAAAATAAGTATTTGAAAAATACTTAGATTCACCCCTAGGGTTCACCTCCTCCCCTCTCAACCAATCAGAATGTTCTATCTAATATTTTATTTAAAAAATAAATCAAAATTAAATTAAAAAGTATAACAAAATAAGGAAACAAATTATGTATACTTTTATATAAAGAAAGTTAAATATTGATTTGGTTTAGATTTTACAATTAAACGAGATTATATATCGGTTTGGATTTATAAATGAGAATTAGGGTTTAGATTTTATAATTAAAACGAAAGTATATGTCGGTTTGAGTTTACAAATGAGGTGGTTAGGTTTAGATTTTACAATTAGAACAAAATTATATGTCGGTTTGGATTTACAAATGAGATTGTTAGGGTTTAGATTTAACAATTATAACGAAATTATATGTTGGTTTGGGTTTATTAGTGAGATGGTTAGGGTTTAGATTTTACAATTAGAAAAAGATTATATGTTGGTTTGAGTTTACAAATGAGATGGTTAGAGTTTATATTTTACAATTAGAACAAAATTATATATCGTTTTTGATTTATAAAAGAGCAGTTTAAGTTTCTAATTTTAAATAATATTGTATACAGATTTTATTTCCTTATTTTATAATGGAGTGAATGAAGAGGTTCTTATTTAAGTATTGCTCTTATTATTTTTATTTTTGATTCTTACTTGAAGTGGAAATATGTTATGTTTTAATTACATGAAAGAACTATTTTTGCAATTTTCCCATAAATCATCATCATAATTTTGTTTTCTTCTCTTTACAACTTTCGTATCTCGTTCTCGTATGTTCTTAGCTTGTCACATAAATCAAATCAGATAATTTTATACACACACCTTATATCCTACATATCTCTATTAAGCCATAATGCATTAATTGTGACAATGTTATGTACTGTGAAATCCTTGATTGTATTCGAGAAAAAACAACGAAAGATTGATTTCTATCTTGTCATTTATTTTCAAGTAACAGTTTAAAAAGTTGCATGATTGAGTTGAGGAACTGCACATGTGTTGCTCCCTCTGTTTTCAAATGCATAAACTTTTAGCATCTAGAGTGTCATTATTTTCAGTTTACAATACTGTTTATAAGAGAAATTATTTTCGACATGTAGTAGTCCATTTGTTAAAAGATATTTATGTTTTCGAGTGGCCGTCTTTCTCACTCTACCTAGATGATATTGCGAGTGATACGGATGAGTTCGAGTCCTTTTTATTTTCTCTTGTTTCTCGTAGCGTAAATATTCAAGCGGATTCCTAGTGTTACTTTTATAAACAATGTTCCTTTTCATTGGCTCCCTCTCAGTTGGAAATGTTTTAACTGGCAAGAAAACAAGTTTTTAGTACAGGGCTTTCATTTTAAATAAGTAAGTAGTGAAACCAAAAGTAAAATGTTGAAGCTTTGTATGATTATTCTTGCTTATCGTTTACAATGATAGATTTGCCTTATTTATACAATCGGCTTAAACCCTATCTGTTTGATAGCTTGATATTTTCCTTGTCACTTAGCCGCTTATTGACTGCTTTAACCGTGCTTTAGCAAAGCCCAACTTACCTTTGTTCCCAACGACACCGTTTGCACCTGTTGAGGGATAAAGCAAATGTTCTGCTTTTAAGCTTGTATTGCTAACAAGTAGGAGATTGTTTGGTATAAATGAGTCTGCTTAAGATTTTCTGGTATATATTACATGATCTTCGTAACTGAAGACTCTTTTCATGCTCTATAGTTTCCTTTTAGATTTTTTTTATTTCTATTTATGGCATAAACCTACAACATAACATTATTATATCTTAAACAGTGATAACATGCTTTCAGCGTCATTAAATTAATTGGGGGTGGAGTAATGTCATTTTCTTAGAAAATCAAGAGAAAGAAAACAGATCTATTTTAGATCATCTGTGCCCCCCAGTTTCTAGTGTAATTAGGTAATATATCAATCTCTCTTTCCCGATCCATATAATAATGCCAGAGACAGGACATAAAAAGCATGAACTGGTTATAGTGGATCAATAAAAGGATTTTGATTGGAGCTACTCTTTGCGACAAAACCTCATGTCTAATAGTTGTCCTTCATAGGTCCAGCATTGTTGGGTCCTTCAATATCTCACTCTCTTATAGTAATTAAGAAAGAGATAGAACTTGAGCACATTTAAGCGAGAAGAACACACTTGGTCGGCCCCCACCTTCTTAATTTATGACATCCCTACTTAGTTGTTATATAGTATTTCTTTGTCCCCTAATTAGCTCAATTTATTTAGCTAGAGGCTCTATGCAAAAGGAAAAAAATTGTTTTAAATAGGGTTTTAAAAGTTATGAACCTTATTTCCGATTTTCCATCAATACTAAAACTTTTCTTTTTCAAAAATTAAGTCTCTTATAGAAACGGGAATGGACCCTAGCATTAGCACCACGAGCAGACCATACTCTTGTTTCTTCTCTAACTGATCATTTTATTCTCTTGCGAACCTAAGGATCCGTCGCATAGCCATAGCCGATCAAAACTCAAAGTTCAATTAGGTTTCTTGTAATTGTAAAGCATGATCTTGCTTATCTCAACCTAGTTTTGCTTGTCTCTCTTTGGCTGTATCTGCACTGTCTTCAATCACTAGCTTCCAAAAACTTGTCCATGTGATGATAAGATTGTTTAAAGTGCTGAAGTTACTTGGTAAATAAATGTAACATATACGCTATCATTGTTTGATTCCACCAAATTTTAACATATGTAAAAATTGTAGTGACACAACCAGACCAAAGCCTAACAAAACTGAACTTAATTATAACTGAATCTAATTGAATGTGAATTTAACCGGAATGATTTTTATTAGAATAAGGATAATTGGTTGGAGTGTAGATTCCATTTGATTTACAGTTTTACTGCCTTACTTTTTTTTTAATCATGTTTTGGTTTTAACTAAAACAATCACTTTGGGTCTAAGAGGCTGTAGTTTTTTTTTCTCTCATACCAAAAATTATTAAAGATACAACAAATAAAATAAATATATGGACCAAAATCTACAGTACATAATTTACAAGTCTACAACCAATCAGTTAATAAGTTATACTTCCCTTTAATAAACCAAACCAACCGAACTGAATCGAACCACAATCACAACCTGAAAGTAAAACTGAAATACACACACCTAACTTAAGATATGAGTGGTCCAACCAATCCGATAGTTCAAAAGATTCAGTCTTTTTTTTTTTGTTTTTTTTTTAAAGAGATTCTATAACATCTTTTTTTTTTATGTATAAGTCGAGTTCTATTATAGAATTATCTAGTTTTGTACTAAAGGGGAATGAACCTTACCTCAACCTAGTTTTATAGAATTATCTCGTTGTCCAGCCAAATTATCTAAAGAATTACTTCGTTTATGTGGAATTTATATTCAAATGCAAAACATGATATATATGTGTGTGTGTGTGTGTGTTTGATTGAATAAAAAGGATTAGCAACAATTGGAACCAAGTTTTAGCAAATATATAAAACAAAGAATTCCATTACTTAACAAAATTAAGAATAGATAAAACTAAAATGTAAAACATACATTATATCTGTCATACTAAATGATTTAAAATTTTATTAATTAGGTTCAAATTAAGGGAAATTCATAGTATAGAGAGAAATATAATAAAAGAAAGAAAATAATTGGAAGAAAAGGACAAGAAAGCAAACTCGAGAGAGCAGAGGCAAAAAAACAGAACAACAACAATGTGGAACCAACACTTCCCCATATACATCCAAAGAACCTTGGGAAGCTCTTTTGTCCTGCTAACTATAAAAACAGACCCCCACCAAAAGGATCCACAGTTTTTTGTTTTAGAAAAAAAAAAATACTATAAGTAATATCTTATTTGTTGTTTTATGCTACTACAATTCCCGATGAACAGATTTAGACAATCTTGGATTTGTCTGTACCCCCGATTTTTTATCGTCTTATTTGGCTTAGCGGTAATAAGACTCAGTGGTCTGAATTTTTTTTGACCACCTAGCCACACCACGACCACTTAAGAAAGATCACTGAAATTTGTAATACGCAAATACTACGTACTCTAAATGAACTTTTCATGAAAAGTAAGAGTATTAGTATGTATTGCTGTAAAAAAACAAAAAAACAAAAAAACAAAAGTAATACTACTATATATTACTATTATGGTATTTTAACAGCCATAAAAGGGTATATCGTGTATGGAGAAAACAGAAGGGAGTACATTCAAATAATAGTATCAAACACCTTAAGACCTCGACCTATGAGTAGTAGTAGTAACCTATTCATTATTAATGGTAATTGTCCATGTCCCCCACACAACAAACAAATAAAGAAAAGATATTAATTTGTTTTTTTTTAAATAAATATTTTTTCACCATTCTGCTTTTATTTAAATTTAATAATATCTATAAGTCATAAGTAAAACAGTTATAAAGGGAAAAGCAACGATAAAATATAGAGATCTTAATTATTAATCTGCTAATTATATCTCATTAATTAAATTTAAGATATATCCCACCACTTGTTTTTTCTTTTCTAATTTTTTTTTTAAAGTCTTTCCACCACTTGTTTAGCGATTTTAACTGCATTACAATGAATAATCTAACAATAGTTAATAGATCCATCTTATGCAATTTAGTTCAGTCACATGGCAACAAAGTACTTTATATATTACAAAACAAACAAAAAAAAAAAAAAGTGGACAAACACTATACAATAGACTTAAATGCTTGCTTATATAAAGATTGAAATGACCCTTATGGTTCCCGTATCTCCTCGCAATACTACTACTACTCACTTACTATTTCTCCATCGACAAAACAAACAAGTTTGAAGAAATCTCAGAAAATGGCCGTAAGTTGCGTAACAACATCTCTAGAGGAAGAAGACAAACCTAAACTAGGCTTTGGAAACATTCAAACGCCATTGATCTTCAACCCTTCGATGCATAACCTCCAAACCAATATCCCAAACCAATTCATATGGCCAGACGACGAGAAACCTTCCATCGACGCTCCTGATCTTGATGTTCCCCTCATCGATCTCCAAAACCTTCACTCATCTGCTTCTGCCTCTTCCTCTTTACAAGCTTCCACACTTATCTCTGAGGCCTGTAAG
>NC_025694.1:7354804-7357011 GCF_000633955.1 Camelina sativa
CCCTTGTACAGCATGCCTTGGATTAACTTTCAGAACGTTGAGCCAAATTTTTCGAGGTCGTTTAGTGTGAGGATATGAAAGATAACAAACTTGCTCAGCTTGTGAACCTACACATAAAAAATGGTTCTCCAATTAGATGTATATATATATCTTTAAATATATATTTAAAATAGAACATTACCTAATATAAACGGTTCATAATGTCGGTATCTCCTTGATGACAACACGTCAACAATGCCTCCATCGCGTATTCGAGTGCCTTTGTCAATTGTAGAGTCATACCATTCACAATAGAAAAGTGTGACCCGTAAATTCAAAAATCCTGGATAGGTAAGCTCTATGATATTTTCAATGGTCCCGTAAAAATCGTCCTCGCCAGATGAATTGGAATAAGTTTGTCCTCGGACACATACCTCATAATTCATTGTTTTTTTAGTGAGACCGTGAGCTTTTGTGTGAAACAGATAACCTCTTGTAAAATATATAGGCCAAGACTTAACTTTATTTTCAGGACCGTCCACGATTTCATGGACCCATGGAGGAAAACTTTCAAAACCACCACGCACCTGTGCCAAATATATATACAAAATTTTAGATCACAATATTTATCATGTTGATATAATTAATTGGTGGATAGTAAAACATACATATTGCTTAATCCATTCATGGAAATCTTCTTCTCTTTTCGACCTAACATCTTCATCAGATAGTTTTGGATATTCATATCGAATTTGCGCCTCCAACAATCTGTATTTTATCAACAAAAAGTAAATATTTTAAAGTTTACCTAAGAACATATGGTTATAAATATACTTGGTAAATCAAAAATACCTCTCATGTTGCTGGAAATAATCACAATTGCGCAGAACATATGCGTGTGCACATTTATAATCTTTTTCAGTTAACCAAAATTCACTACTTTTTCCGCCTGGACGACCAACTTGAGTGAATATATCTGGTACTTGTATAGGATATACAGGTACTTCACCTTCTTCATGCCGAATTAACCTGTTAAAGTTTATTTTGTAAAACCTTTTCACAATTTTAGAAGTTGATAGAAAAATTCAATAATCATATTTGAAGTTTTACCTTCTTCTCCTTGTTGTAGAAATGTGTGAAGCGAAATAGTGTTCTGAGAAATAAGATATCTCATCATTCAAGTAGGATTGAACTATTGAGCCAACTGGATATCTTTTGTTCTTCGCTTTCCCTTTTAAACGTTAAAAAAACCTTTCGAAAGGATACATCCACCTATATTGCACAGGACCACCAAGTTGTGCTTCATAAGGTAGGTGAATAGGGAGGTGCTCCATTACATCAAAGAATGAAGGAGGGAAGATTTTCTCCAAATTACACAAGATCATGACAATATTATCCTTCAGAATTTCGAGGCGGGATTGCTCCAATGTTCTACTACATAGGTCGCGGAAAAATGCTCCAATCCCTACAAAGTTATAACATGTTATGTTGTTACATATAAATATAATATCAACAACTAAACCAAATTAAATGTTTAATTTATATACCTGAAATCGCCAGGTGGACATTACGCGGTAAAAGCTCTGCAAATATGAACGGAAGCAATCGTTCCATAAACACATGGCAGTCATGACTCTTCATTCCCGAAAACTTTCCATTTTTCATGTCAGCACAGCTAGCTAAATCTGCGACATATCCGTCTGGGAATCTAACATCTTCTTTTACCCATTTTAATAAAGCCTCTTTCGCTTTGGTTTTCAATCTCCAAATAGGGAATGGGGCTCTCCCTTGAGCATCTAGATGTAAATCTTGCCGGGAACAAAATCTTGCAATATCCAATCTTGACTGCACGTTGTCTTTCGATCTATCTTTTACATTCATAGTGGTGTACATCAAGTTATCAAAGACATTTTTCTCGACGTGCATCAAATCCAGGTTGTGCCTTAAATTCAGATCGACCCAGTACGGTAACTGCCATAATATGCTTTCTTTATGCCAATTATGCCATCTTCCGTAGCCTTTAACTTTCTTTTCGTGACCATTCCCACCGCAAATAGATGTTTTAGGTGCTTTGGCTTTCCTTATACGCTCATAGATAGCTTGACTACTCAGAGATGCTGGTGGCTCGTCATTCAATGAATCTTTTCCCTTCAGAAAGTCCTTTTTATTCTTCCGCATCGGATGACTTGTAGGAAGAAATCTCCTATGACAGTCAAACCAACATGTTT
>NC_025694.1:7359606-7380536 GCF_000633955.1 Camelina sativa
TCGTGGTCAATCACGGCATCAGCGAGGAGCTTATATCAGACGCTCATGTCTGCATGAGCCGCTTCTTCGATATGCCTCTCTCCGAAAAACAGAGGGTTTTGAGAAAACCCGGCGAGAGTTGTGGCTACGCAAGCAGTTTCACGGGACGCTTCTCCACCAAGCTTCCATGGAAGGAGACCCTTTCTTTCCGGTTTTGCGACGGCGAGACACACCCAAAAACCGTTCAAGATTACTTCAGCGATGCGTTGGGACATGAGTTTGAGCCATTTGGGTAAAAGTTAAAACAGAGCAATAAACTAAAAAAATAGAGAAAAGAAAAAAGAAAAAAAAAACCCAAACATTTGACATATCTTTTGTCCGTTCCTCTGTTTTTTAGAAAACCAATAACCGGTTTCTTCTATACCATAACTTTAGAAGACTTGACTTATGTTATTGTTGGTTTGTGGTTGCAGGAAGGTGTACCAAGAGTATTGTGAGGCAATGAGTTCTCTGTCACTGAAGATCATGGAGCTTTTGGGGCTAAGTTTAGGAGTAAACCGAGACTATTTTAGAGAGTTTTTCGAAGAAAATGATTCGATAATGAGACTGAATTACTACCCTCCATGTCAGAAACCAGATCTTACATTAGGCACAGGACCGCATTGTGATCCAACTTCTCTTACCATCCTTCACCAAGACCATGTTGATGGCCTTCAAGTCTTTGTCGAAAATCAATGGCGCTCTATTCGTCCCAATCCCAAAGCCTTTGTGGTCAATATCGGAGATACTTTCATGGTAAGCCAACTAATGAGAAAGAAAAGAAAGAAAGAAAAAAACACATATTGGTTAGATATATTTTGCCTAAGTACCGGCATGTACTAAACCGGGCTTTTTCTTGTTTTGTAGGCTCTATCGAACGATAGATACAAGAGCTGCTTGCACCGGGCAGTGGTGAACAGCGAGAGCGAGAGGAAATCACTTGCATTCTTCTTGTGTCCCAAAAAAGACAAAGTAGTGAAGCCACCAAGAGAGCTTTTGGACAGCATCACATCAAGGAAATACCCTGACTTCACATGGGCTATGTTCCTTGAGTTCACTCAGAAACAATATAGAGCAGACATGAACACTCTCCAAGCCTTCTCAGATTGGCTCACCAACAAACCCATCTAATAAATGTAAAACAAATATCTATGTCTTGTCTTGTTAGTTACTATCTTTTTTTTTTTTTTTGGATTTCATGTATATGGTAAGATGCAATAACACCCTTAATTAGCATTTCATTTCTTAAAAAAATGATCCTGTTACTACCATAATGACTACACACCCACCATTATTTATCAAATTGAAGAGAACAGTCCATCAAGATATTATATATAGATAGATATCGGAACATTTGTTTTAGTAGACTAGTAGCATGTTTGAGGAAGCGTTAAGGAGAATTAATACAAAGACAATGAACACATGGAATTTAATAGGTTAGAAGCAGAAAAAGAAAATTGTGGTCCCTTTGTACACAAAAACATGTAATCAGCAGACAGCAGGTTTCAACCTGAGATATGGATATATACTTGCTGCAAATAAACCAACGAATTTATCCAAAATATTGGCCTCTAAATCAATGGCATCTAATGAAAACCTTCCCACGGTCTGGTTTTCCATATATTTGGTGTGAAAGAGTTTTGATAATTAGCTTTTCGGTGCAAAACTATTCATGACAATTCAACAATATGTAATATTAAATTTATAATGTTTTGAAGGACCATGCATAGATCAAAGCTGCCTAAAAGAAGATTCGTATCAAAAAAATCTAAGGAAAAATTGTCACCGGCGGCGACCCTAGGTTGGTGATCGCCGGTCACATGAGTAAAAATGAACTTGTAGCCGGCGACTGCTTATTCTTGACCGGCGATCACCCTCCCCAGTCCCCCCACCTCCTTGTCTTACACTTTGAAGTTTGTTTTATATGTTGGTCTACATTGGAGAGAATAACAGTTTTATGTTAATTAATGAGAATTTTATGTGAATTGCATGTGGAACTCGTGAAGATATGTCAGGATAAGATCAGTAAGTTTTTGCGGTTTGGTGTAGAAAATAGTGGATCTACAAGAATTGCATGTCGAACTCGTGAGGACACGTACGTTTTGATAAGATCATATTTTCACAATGCCGAGTTAAGAGTTTGGGCTAGCTAAACCCGGTAAAAGATCCATGTCCGAGTGGTCGTAGGCTAAACAGTTCAGTTTTTGGGGATTGAAATCTAGGTTCCATGGGGTAATGCGGTATGGGCTTTTAATTGACAAAGTGTCTATTTTAAAAAGTAGATGATGCATGATTCCCTTTTTTAAAAAATTTAACTCTTATGAACTTATTAACAGATTTCAGGGATTCCTAACAGTTCTTATAAAAATCTTTGACGTACAAAACTATATTTGGTTTTTTGTAAAACCATTACGTAATACAACATATTTTGGGGACGTTACTTGGTAATATGTGGGCTACTAATGGGTAAATCATTTCACTTTAATATGATAGCCCATAAAAAAAACTCATCCGTCCGTTTTATTAAATTTGAACCTTACACCGTTACACGTATATGAGAAATTAATTTTTTTTTTCTTACTTTTGCATGGCGTCATCTGAAAATCATAAATACTTTTGCAAATTTTGGATGCTTTCTTCTCCCTGCCTCTAATTTCCGATTTACTTAAAACTTAAAATACAGTATAGTTTGTTGCGTTAGTTTTTCTCTGACATATGCTAACACTATCTCAGGCTATATATTTACATGCAATTGAAATACAAGCATGAAAAAACTTGAATATTTTTTTATTTAAAATAACGTACAACTCAACATTTACATAATTATTATATATATAGGAACTACATCACACACACAAGAAAATTTAAAAAAGACGGAATAGCAAACTAGTTAGGTATGTATGTTTCACATGTGTACTTGTCTTATATATATAGATGACGACTGCTCACCCAGAAAATATTTGACTGGGTAGGAAATCGTCCTTAAATTGATAATCTATTGACTATTGAAACACAGATAAAAATCTGATAATTCCTAAATAAAAGAAAGAAGAAAAAGCAAGCGGGATCATTCTTAAATGAAGGAAAGAAAAAAAAAATCGGATCATTCCATTTCTGAATCCCTCGGTCTCGGACATGACACCAACTGACTGAGAAGTACATGATCATGTACATGAGAATATGTTTGGCTAAAAGTCACTATCATATATATGGGACTAGATTAAACCCCACACGGACACGCACACAAATAAAATAAGTTTTGGTCAACACTTACAAAAAAGCTACAAAATATGTAAACATATTAGCTAGAGGTTATTTCATGTGCTCTGTAATTATTGTAGTTCACCATTAGATCCGGCTAATAAATCATCGATCAAATTATGGATCTAACTGAAAATGCTATTTTAATGGTTTCTTGTTGTCGGTTTTTTCAAAAATAAAATGTTTCAAAGGATTACGTAATTCACATTTAAAAACATTAGTGCAAGAAAACCATTAAAATGCCAACAAAACTCTTCAAGTCATGTAGTAATTTATATTTTGAATCGATATGAGATGGATTCAATGTCTATATATTTTCTATATTTTATATGTTTATTAGTTTGCCTAGATACTAGTTGAAATAATAAGGGCATTTAAATATTATTAAGTCCCAGAGAAATTCCTATCTTTATATTGGAACACAATCCGATTTGATGATCAGAGATTTGTTGAAGGCATCTCAAAGTTAATAATTAGTACCTTTTTTTTTAATAGCCACAAATTTAAATTAAAATAGGACTCCTAGTTGATAATTAATTTAATTACCAATGATGATATAACTAAAGATATCAAACGAATATTAGGGGGATCACAACCACTCATCATGCGTATCTCTTTATTAGTAAGTGCTAAAAACATCTACAACTACTCGCGTTAAGTTCGTGAGACTTTTTTTTAATTACTAAGAGGTTCTGGGTCTAAGTCCGTATATCTCTTCAAATCAAAGATCAGAGTATTTTATATGGTCTCTTCTCAAGCGTCATCTTTCGAACCGGTGACCTCTAGACTTTGTGAGAGAGTCTTTACCAACTGACGTATCGACGCTTTGGTAAATTTGTATTAATCAAAGTGGAACATAATTTGATCTAAAATAATGAGTTCTTAGTATTAAAATAACATTTGATTCTGTTCATATGCTCATGGCTTTATGGGTGTACGTAGGAAAATACGAGGCAAAAGAAAACAAGATTTTGGGGATATGTATAATACTGTGTCTTATCGTGAATTACAAAAGAAAATACGATTTTGCAGTTGAATAATAGATAATCTTCTAAAGTATCTTAACAAAAAAAAGAAGAATATGTTAAAGCTAATATATGAATAATAAAGTAACGTCAATAATATAATAGTAAGGTGGTTCTATGCATTGAATTAAATCAGGCTTTTAAAAGGCTTCTTTCTTAGTTTGTCCGAAAAAGCATCCTGATCATCATAATCCCCAGCTTATAATTTTGACAGGAGTTTCACATTTGCTATGTCTTGATGATGTGAGGCTTTATTATTATGGATTTACATGTGTATCTGTTACTTGCTTATATAGTCATTTGAAATTTTCAAATTGGTGATGTCATTTGTATCTATGTCTGTGTCAGGGACTTAGGTTATCAACTTACACTCAAAACATATACTGTATATCTTTATTGTGTGGTTAGTTTTACTCTATGTTAGTTTATTTTGGAAATTTTATCCACTTTCGAATTGCCCAAACGATGGGATTCCCTCGTAGTTAGTATTATTACATCATAGTATCTCTCTTTAATAACTCTGTCTGTCGTCGCAGAAATTAGAACAGTTGTGTTCCTTCTCAATTTTTTTGCAGTTATATGCAAACAATTCACATAAAATATCGAAGAGACGAAGGTGGGATTAATAGCGAACAGGTATCAGTAGCTAGGTTAAAAACAACCTTGCAGAATTTGACCACCCAAAAGATATGGTTCCACTTAGCCAACTTCTTCATACTTATCCGGTTAAGCCTTTACCATAAAACTAGGCATATTGGCCTTTATTTTGCTCTGCCCTTTCCTAGTTCCCTTCCATACTCTTAATGATTTATGGATATGCATATACGTTGGTTAAAACTTGATTTTAATTCCATACTAAATCAAAGCACAAGAGAAATTAAACATAATAACAACGGAATGAGAAAAAATTTTACAAGGGAAACAAGAAATGGCTTGCTTGTGACAAAAAATGGTCTACTGAAAACATCACACCCATGGTCTTTTACTGCGTGGCGGTGAATGATGGTGAAGTTTTGACCCACCCATTAAATCCGTTTGAAATATAACAGCATAGTAAGCACTTGAACTTGTTTAAACCAAAGCTACACCTCAACCCACAAATGAACCTACCTTCCTTGCTCTCAAGATGAAACTTCAAAAAGACTTTAGATATTTTCTGCATTTAGCATATTGTGAGATAGTTAATTAGAATAAAATGCATAAACCAAAATATACACCATATGGTCCATATCCAACATTGCATATCTTTAGTTATATACTTATATTCCACTGACGAACTAGAAACATTAGAAAATCTTTTATAAGAGAATAATAATTGGAGCAACGAACATATGATATGTACAAAGAATATTGTTTTATATCAACTAACAAGCTTCAATACTAAATCGAAAAGGGAAAAAATATTTTGGTAATGATAGTTTCTAATTAAGGAAAGTTCACACACCGTGCTACAATGAAACAAAGAGCTCGGGTAAAAGAGATCATACGATATGAAGGTCTTTAGGACTACGAATGCTAGGTTTCAGATCAGTACCCTGTTGAAACTATCAAATCCTCAACTAGCTTCTCCTGCAACCAAGCTAAGTCGACGCATCCGAAACTATTAACCTGTGTTGAGTAATGAGTATAGTGTATAGTTATACATATAAAATGAAACCCTAAATTAACTTCAATTGACATGGCATGTAGTTGTAACCACACCTCAACTTGAATAGTGTGCATGAGCCTCTCATTGACTCTTGTCGTGAGAGAGCTGACGACTTCAAGCCCTTTCTCTTGAAGTGTCTCAAGCACTCTTGAGAGGAGCAAAGCTTCGGGACCTGAGGAGTTGCTGCTCACCACCACTTCTAAGCCGCTCACGTGTGGTTGCACCATCACAGTCGCCGGATCCGATTTAGGCAAATCAGATTCAGTTCTTGCTGGATCCGGATTCGATTGATATTTCTGACCCGTTTCTTTACTTAGCTCATCTCTTCTTGCTCTGAGTTCTTTAATCCGTGTTTCCGTGTCCTTAATGAAATTCACCGCTCCGTTTACATGATCCGAAACAGCTCTTTTCCCCTACAAATAATAAAATTAAATCAAATACAAAAAGGCATGTTCACAAACCCTAGCAGCCAAATCTTGGTTTCTCGTTCGAACAACAAATACATACAAAGAAAAATAAATAAAATTTGAGCGAAAATAAGAAGTGAATAAGGATATATATGAACCTTGATGTATTGGAGAGGTAGGTGAGTGCGAAGAGCAGCGAAGAGTGTAGCCATTTCTTGTCTTCTTTGGCGTTCGATGTCGCGGTGGAGAAGCTTCTTCTGCTTCTTATTGTCATCTGTTTCATGGGGCATACCGGAGTCGCCGCTGCTGCCGCCCTTGCCGGCTGAGCTAAACGGTCTTTGTCTCTGGTACCCTTTCGGATTAGGATTCTGATAAGGATCCATAGTTTGACACTTTGAGGTTTTGCAATGTCAGATCTTCTTAGAATTTTCTGGTTCTGTCCTGTGATAATTTTATTTCTTTTGTTGAAGGATGCCTTAAAGAACCAAATGGTTCTCTATGTCTCCTTGGGTGAGAGGGAGGACCATTAATTATAATATTAAATAAATTAGGAGGACCAAATAATGCAGGTTCTGGAATTACTCTTTTTTGTTAAAAACAAAAGAAAAACAAAAATCGAAATATTTATCAGTTGTTGTTTTCTTTAATTAATATTTAATAGGATGAGTCTCGGGCTTGAGTCCCTTGGCCAAAACATTTAAATTAGATTTAAATGGTAAAGAGTTTTACCGGCCATTGGTGGTGTATGGTCTACCATCTCTGTAAAAAAGTCATTCCTTCTGAAAACAAAAATATAATAAGTAATAGTTTTCTTTTTATATTAACGGAATAATACAAAACCACTAGACTACAATTATATAGATTAACAAAAAAAACCTTATACCACTAATTTTAATACCACTAATTTTATATATTAACGGAATATACCACTAATTTTAATGTAAAAATTTATAGAAACTAGTGAAAATATATACACATTTTAAAAGAAAATATATACTAATAAAAAGTAGAAGCTATAAGCTCCTAAAAGCATCCACATAGGATTTTAAACCTTCAATTGTGATTAGACACTTCACTATTTAACATTTTTTAAAATTTCCAGAATTTTCTATATTAAGAATTATTTTAAACAACCAATCAAGATTTGACATATCATTCATTCACATTTTTTAAATTTCCAGAATTTTTTTGAAAAAGGAAAATTTTAAATTTATGAAAATAAAAGAACTATGCACAATATCCCACATCGGCTAGAAAATTTTTAGACAATGGTTCAGAACCAGTATAAATAAGATTAATATACTTCCAACAACGAATGAGCAGGAAAGCTTGATTTATCAGGCGTCCAAGTTCAAAAGTATATTCGGTTTGATCCGGTTTTTTATTTGATCAAATTAAAACTTTAAAAAGTTTGAAAAAAAAAAAAATTATAATATTTAAAAATTTTAAAAGTTTTAATATTATAAATATTGAAACTTTTAAAAGTTCTTAGATTTTAAAAAGTTTTTAAATATTATAATTTTTAAATTTTAAAAGTTTAAAATATTAGAAATATTGAAACTTTTTAAAAGATTCAAAATTTATATTTCGAAACCTTTTAAAAGTTTAAAATATTATAAATATTTATGTAAAACATAAATTATCTTATTTATTTACGTTTGTGCTTTTTATTTCTTATGAGCTTTAAAACATATTTTTGTGTATGATTTTATAGATAAGTTGATATTTTTCATTAATTTTTTATTTTTTATCTTATTTTTTATTTTTACGAGAAAAGAAATGATTTTGTTCTTGGAGTTTGATGGATTAACAAGTTGTGTGATAGTCTAAAAAAGGTTTTTTAGTGGAAGAAAGTGAAGAAGTTGGCGAGGATGAAGAAGAAAAAGAGTATAGCGAAGAACCGGACGGTAAAAGTAATGATGACGATTACCACGAAATTTGACAATAGAAATGACAAGAAATAATATGAAGAATAAGAAAACATTGAATAAAAACACACAAAAACATAGGTGGTAGCGATCAATTAAATATGAAAACGAGTTAAATTCATAATGATAAAATTGTTTTGTTTTTCTGGTGGTCAAAGAAATGGTTTAGGATATCTGAGGTCATCAGTTTAATTCGTCTCGCCTGGATGTCGAGTTAAGTTCATAATTTTTTTGTTATCAGATTTGATTTTATAACAAAACTGATTTTTATATTTAACAAAATTGTGTATCTGAAATTTAACTTTTTCCTTAATATTAATTTAAATTTTTTATAAGATAATATTTTATTATCATCATCAATCATATATATTTTTCATCAAAATATATCAAATATACCTACGCTTAGCGTGGGTTTAAAACCTAGTAACAATAAAAGAATAAGACATAACAATTTTATCACAACAAGGTGATAATTTTTTTTAGTCTTCTTTTTATTTCTTGTTCAAAATCTCAAACAATATTAGTATTTAATTAACTTCTTAATATATTTTACTAAATAACAACTTTTAGTGATTTTTTTTTATTATGACTCTTAAAATATATCTACTATCATTACAAACAAAAAAATTTAGTAGCTTGCAAAAACATAAAATAAATCGGTGGTTCATTAAAATTGTTTTAATACTTTCTCCAAACAGCTTTTGCCGCAACATCCAAGCAAATATTCTTTAACAAAAAGAATTAAGCAAATTTTCCTTTTATGCAAATCTCTTACCATGAAAACAACAGTTATAGAAAGTAAAAAACAAAAGTACAGTACATTTCTGAATGTCAAACCGACAAATACACATAGAAAAAGTGAGCAAAACGCAAACTGTTGCTATATTAAAAAAAAAAAAACGTCACAATGCAGATTTTCTCTATTATGTATAAGTTCTCATACGACTGGCCGGAGGAGGAGGAACTGGAGAATATTAAACTATATATTAGACATATGTGGACGTAAAAAGCCCCAACCGTGTCCTAAGACTGGGATACATGAAAACCAAATCATCAAATCACAGCCGTTGATGATGTTGTGATATGGTCGGATGTGGGCTCCGTACTTTTTATTAGAGCACCTGCTCACACTGCAACTAGTCTTTTTCACATGTTTTTATTAAAAACGTCCCATATCCATTTGCGTATCATAGATATACTGTTCTTATTTAAGAAGATACACTAATTCAATATAATAATATGCAATCCGACGATGACATCCTTCCACAGTTTCCATTATTTGTTTTAATATAAGCCTTTTGGTAAAGGTTATCCTTTCAAGGCAAAACAAATCCTTCTTCTCTGTCACGAATCCTCTGTTACCTTTAAATATCTCTCTCTATACGTGTATATTGAGAGAGTCCACTATATTTTTATTTATTTGGATTTTTTAGTTTACTAATCTTTTTGGATGTTTGACCCAATTCGTTGTTTAGAGATGCGTGTGTACTTTTTCTAAATTGTCCGGGTACACGACTCTCTTCTCTTGCATGCTCTAGCATTATTACTGTTAAGGTTAAAAATGCAATATTTATGTTTTTGAGAATACAGTTCGAACATTTTTAAAACTAGTGCAGGTGGTCAAATTGGTAATGTGATCTGCGACGTGGATTCATTTCCCCTAGCTCCCAAAAAAGTATAAGATGCAAGCAGTCTTAATCTTATAAAATTTAAAAATTACAAGCACGTTGTTAATTATGTATGACCCAAAACCGTCAAATCGATGGTTGTCAGAAATTAAGGATTACGCAAAGTTAAAGTATTCGGAATCATACACAAATGGATTGTAGGAATATTGAGTACACTGTAAAGTGTAAACTAGAGACCATCTCTTTAGACTTTTTTTTATATTGGACGGTTGCAAACACAAGCCGCAATTTGTACAGTAACAATCCAATTATTTCTTTTTATTTTTCTCGTTGGTTTGTAAGTTTTTTCGGATGAAATAAAATATGGTGTTTGAAGTTAAAGTACCTTAATGATGTGGTGTAAATACAACTATATATCCCTCTTTTAAATGATTGTATGCTTTTAAATAGTTACTTCGTAATGGATTGTTGTTGTTGGGAAGAAAAAAATATTACAATATTTCTAGACATTATATCGACAGAGGATTATAATTTTTTTTAAATGACACAATTTAAAAAATAGAAATATACCATATAGCTTTGATAAATTCTAAATTATATAAATGTTTGGAAAAAAACCCGTGTGGGTTCACAAAAATAATATAGAAATATATATATAAAGAATAACTCCAAACTTAGGCTATCTGAACCACGAGGTGGTAAGCTAGTGGTTGTAGTCTTGGTGTAAGAGTCGTCATGTTGGTCTAGACCAGAGATCGATTCTTCTCAAGCGCAGAATTACTCAGCTTTATCCATTCGACCATATGGGTATGAGCTCATTGCTTTCGGCCCATTTGCATACCTGGAAAACTCTATCCGTGGGATATCCTTCCCCCATAAAGATTAGTTTCGGACCCCTTAACATATCTTTACTTTCTGAGTTAACAAAAGAAAACTTCGATCAAGCTATACATATATGCAATAATTGATTTCTAATATATTACAAAACTATCTATATAATTCAGTAGACAATTGTGAGTGAGTTTTCAAAAGAAAACAGAAACACCAAAACAGTTTTCACTTCGCCATGTGTAACAAAATAGCTAGACCCTACTTAGCTAATTCCGACCAAACCTCAAAGGCTGAACAAAGTTGATCACTCATTTTAGCTGAAATTGTTTACCAAAGTCTAAAAGAAAAGTCAACAGTTCTAGATTTAATATATATATATATAACGACATATAATAATATTAATATGATCAGTTCCCTATTATTATTATTATTATTATTATTATTATTATTATTATTATTATTATTATTATTATTATTATTTTCTTTCTATGTTTTGAATAGACTCTCTGCATATAAATAATTTGGGTAAACAATTATAAACTCGATCAGTTCACACTCCCGTTTACTAGCGCAACTTTCCGGGGGAAAGGAATTTCATCTTTTACCGGAACACCAAACTTTTGATTGTTCGAACCCTAATTATATATATGCATTTTTTTTTTTTTTTGGAAGGCTTATATTTATTTTGAATTTTGGTTCGAAATACTATTGTCATTTAGTTGTAATGCTACGTACTCAAAGCAGCAGTAATAACATATTTCCAATAAGACTTATCCTGTTTAAAGTTATAACATAATTCTATGCATACTTATCAAAGTCCACGATTAATCTCTTATATCTTAATTCGACAGCGTACCTTTTCCTGTACGTAAGATAAGAATGTTCTCTTATAGACTAATCATAGTATACTATAGGGTGAATATTTTCTTACTCTCAAATTCTTTAAAAGTAGAGAAATACATAGGACAAGTAATACTAAGAAACCATCTATATTTACATGGTTTTTTTTACTGCAAGACCGTTTACTTCATTAGGGTAAGTGCAACCTTAAGGTCTGCTAAGTCGATTAAAGCCAGATCGTACGTTGACCTGCAAACATTAATGCAAAATAACTTCACATATTAAGCTCAATATAAATTTATATTCTTACATTTACTAATTAGCTAGTGTATGTTTCTGTTGCTGCAAAGTTACTTAGCTCGAGATATTGTACCTCAGACTGTAAAGCGTGAATGAGTCTATCATCTACATTGGAGGAGATACAGCCAAGAACGCAGAGACCGCGTTCACGAAGCACTTGGCGTTTGGAGAACGCTAAACACGATTTCTAGGCCTACCAAACACGGACGAATCACGACATTTCGAAATCACATTCCAGCCTTGTTCATTACAACTCCCAAAGCTTCGTCCAGACAGTAACATGAGGTCATCTCGTTTTGAACTCATGTCCTTGACATTCCTCTGCAAATACTTTATGTAATTCACTGCTCCGTTCACTTGATCTGACGTCGAACGCTTTCCCTACAGAACCAAATCAAGAAAACGAGAAACACAGGTTAATTTTAGGATATTGGAGTGTTAAAGCTCTAGTGAATCTTTTTTGACAAAGAACAGCTCCAACGAAGCCACAAAGTATGTTTTCAGATACTAATTTTGTAGATCTGTAGAGTGAAGAATCAAAAGCAAGAATAAAATTAGGTTTTTTGACCTGGATGAACTCAAGAGGGAGAAGAGAGCGGAGAGATGCGTAAAGAGAAGCCATTTCTAGTCTCCTTTGTTTCTCAATTTCTTTGTGTACTATCTTCTTCATGTTTTGATCACTACTAACTCTCAGCTTTTTACTAGGTCTTCTTCTCTTCTCCGGAAGATCGTTCATTGAATACCTCTACTTGTCTTTATTTTAGTTATTATTTACAAAGATGTTTCTCGTAATGATAATGATACATTATGATGATGATGATGATGATGATGATGATGATGTGAGACAAGAGAATCTATCTTGTGCTCTGGGATCAGGTCTAGTCAGGGATTTGTTATAAAGTTGAATAATAGCGAAATCGGAACAAAGATAGTAAAAGGGTTTTGGTTTATAATATTTAAATAAGGGGGAAAATACGTTAGTTGGTAGACGTATCAGATAAAGATGTAAAGATAGTTTTGAAAGGGGTAAGCAATGACGTCTTTCTGCTTCATTATTTACTTCTTTTCTCTTTAATCGATGCCTATAGGTTCCCTTCAACATTCCATTTCTTACTATACTTTAATTTCTTATAATATAGTACAACTATACATATCAATTGTACGATCTGCTATCAATTATTATCTGACATAGGTAACCAATACCATATAGTATTTATTTATAAATCTAGTATAGGCCGCTGAGGCCATATGCTGGACCGTGTTCCCAAAAGTATTTGAAGAGATCACTTTAAATTATGGAGTGACATAATATAAAGTAGTAGCTATTTGATAAGAATTTATTAACTAGCTATTTGTTTTTTTGGCGATGCTAAAACAAAATGATATTGTTCATTAATTGTTTCTAGTATTTCTCAACTGTAATTGCAAATGAATGAAAAAAAAAAAGTGAAATAAAACCCAAAACATACATTACTATTATGTCTATCAGTCTATGATTGATATAACGCCGTTACATTTTTATCTTAGTTGAAGTTGTTACTTTTTTCTTCTAATGTACTGATGCATAGTAAAATTACTATTTTTAGTTTTGTTTTCTAAACAATAACAATAAGAAAATTATCCAGAATATTAATTTTCTTTTGGGACAACTGGACAAGTTAGGGAAGACTTCTTAATCCTAAAAGGATTATAAATATCCTACTACGAGTAGTATAATCAATATATGTATGCAAGTTTTTTTTAATTGAGTTTCAACTTCCAAATGAATCTGATACATGTAAAAAGCATATATATCTTAGTATTCATGAGCCAAGCTGTCCCAAATTTTGGATTCACCCAATCAAATTAAAATAAATAGGAATATAGAAGAAAATATCAAGAAATCTTGATGGTTTAAAAAACAATAAAAATGAAGATGGCTCAGTATGGGCCATGTACATGGATATATCAAACACAAACAGTCGGCTCCTCACGTGACCCAATTTGGTATAGACTCTTTAGTACTCTTGGGCCCATAGAAATTGTGTAAACGGTAATCCTTGGTGACCTTTAATGATTTTGTTGATAACGTTTTGGAGCTGGAAGAAGTATTTATTACTAGCCTTTTCAGCTCTGATAATCCTATCCCGGAGAAAGCCCATTTGAAGAAGTAAATGACGTTAACAAAATTAGATAACTATGAATCAATCAATGTCAATGAGCATGATGAAGAAAAAAAACAGACTACTTAACTTGGCAGAAGTTGGAAAGTATTGTTAACTTAAAATCAAAGTTCCTAAAACTAACCGTGTACACTCATCAACACATTTAAACAGTCACCAAAGTGATTCCTAAGTTAATCAACGGTGCTGCTTCCTCGTCGTTTTCAAAGGTGGCGATGGTGAGAACTCAGTAGGCAACTCCGGCAAACTTACTTCTCCTTTAAGCATCCCCACAACCTCTTTCATCGACGGTCGTGAAACCGGGAATCTTTGCAGACAAAGCAAGGCAACCTTTATGCACAACACTGCTTGTTCTTGATCCAAATTTTGCAACTTTTGGTCCACAAGATCAACAAGTTTCCCTCTTCTCGCCAGCTTCCTCGCCCAAGACATGAGGTTTGCCCGTTGGATCTCACTAGCGGATCCGGTCATCTCCAACGGACGCCTCCCGGAAATCAGAACCAACAACAGAACACCATAGCTATAAACATCACATTTCTCAGACACGTTGTTATCTAAGTTACAGTACTCAGGCGCTGCATAACACACGGTTCCTCTCATGCTCGGCGTGCTACTAACTCCGCAGCTCTTTGCCATCTCACCGCTCACCGAGTCATGGCTATTTCCTCGTCCTCTCGACCACCTTTCACCACTTAACCCATCTAACCACCAATCTATGCTACTACCACTACCACGCCTCCATTGACTCACACTACTACTCCCATCATCACTACAAAATTCAGATTCCAACGTATTCTGCTTCTTCTTCTTCTTCTTAGAGAGTTCTCTACGATACTCATCTTTCCACCACTCTCTAACCATCCTCCGCTTCTTCTTTGTCTTCTTCTTCTTCTCATCCTCTTCCTCCAGTGAAAGCCACCAATCAAGTCTCTTGCTAGTCTTCTTCTCAAGTTTCTTACTTGACGCCTCAATCCAATCCATACTGCTAGGTCTCTCCTTCTTAACCTCAGAACCAATCCATTGCATCACATACTCTTTCACTTTCCCTCTTTCAACATTACCCTCCTGCTTCCACCACCACTCTTTGCTCTCAACCTCTTTACCTTTCTTTATCACAACACTACCACCACCATCCTCATCTGTTTTCTCCCCCATTTCAGGAGAAACAGTCGTCTCAGGCGAACCACTCACCGACCCTGGAACCTTAGCAACAACACTTTCCGGCGACTGATCAACCAACCCAAAGTTAAAATCTTCAAAACCAGTCACAGTAGTTACAACACTCTCCACTTCTTCAACCATAGACCCATCACCATCACGCTCCGGCGCTACACTGATCTCAACCTGCTCTGGTTTCAACCTAGCCAAACCAAAATCAGCGATCTTGGCGGAGAAGAGATGATCTAACAAAACATTGCTAGGCTTAATATCACCATGAATAACAGGTGGTTCAAGGCTATGAAGATGCTCAATCCCTTCCGCAATGTTAACAGCAACCAGAAACCTCAGATTCCAATCCATAAGCTCAGGGCATCTCCGGTGAAGCAGAGCGTCCTGGAGATTACCATTGGCCATGAGCTTGTACACAAGAAGCAAACGTCGTCGTTTTCGATCGTGTGAGAAGCCCAGGACAGGGACAACGTGAGGCGAGTCAAGCTTGGAGGCGAAGAACAACTCGTTCTGAAACTCGCCTTCTCCTTGGAGAGATCCTGAATCCATTACCTTGACGGCTACATTCTCGCCGCCGGAGATAGTTCCTCGGAAAACAACGCCGAATCCGCCTTGACCTAGCTTATTCGCCGGCGAGAAAGAGCCGGTTGCGCGACGGAGAGCCGAATAGGAAAACTCACGTGGCGGCGGTTTCCGAGTGGAAGAGGAAACGTTTTCCGCCGGCGGAGGTGATGATGATGAACGTTTCCGGCTGAACTTGCAGAAACAGACGGAGAGAGCTATGAAGATAGAGAAACCGGCGCCGGCTCCGGATAATATTCGAGTTGTCTTATCCTGCGATGTGGATAGAGCCGCCGGAGCTGGAGCCGGAGTCGGCGCCAAGAATGAACGTGACGGCATAGGGATTTAAAGTAAACCAAAGCTGAACCATAAAACAGAGCAGAGGACAAAACTGATAAAAATCGTTGCTTTTGTTGTTGTGAATTTCTCACTTTTCAGACTAAATCGGAAAAAGCTCAGAAAGGTTTGAGCTTTTTTAGCGAATATGGAAATTTTCTAAATCTAATTTGATGATTTAATTATTATTAAATTCATTACATCATGTGTTTACGTGTAAATTTTGATTGGTTAATAAAAACCGAATATTAAACCGGATGCTGCTAATCCAAAGTTCCAAACATAAACAAAAATCCAAAACCTGTTATTCTTTTTCTATATAAAACAAGAAACATAGAAAGAATAAATGAAACAACATTTTATTACTTTTTCATTTCTTTACAATGTTTTAAAGAAACTCAAAATTTTCAAATTCAGACGAAGGGAGCCATAGATGAAAACATAACCCGGATAGAGAAACCGAACCGGGTTTAGTCACACGTGAAAGATTGATTTAAATGCTAGACTGTTGTTTGCGTGGCTTTATTGTTAGACATTAAATAGTTTAATTAGTAACGTGTATGTATGTGGTGTATTGACGCGTTCATATGTGTGTGTGTGTGTGTGTATTCACGTGCGGTAGAGTGGGGAAGGCCGTGGATGTAATCAAAGATCACCATGTGGAATTGTCTAATCTAATCAGGTATTACTTTGTTTTTTACTTAATTACTTAACACCATTAGTGAAAACGGCACGCAACGTATATTATTGTATTTGATAAAACGGACCGACTTCTTCTTCTTAGAAAGAAACTACCACGAAGCTGCTGCTGTCTAGATTACATTCAGATTCAGTGGTCAACATTTGTCTTTATTGGAATTTTATGACTAACTTATTTGAAGATAAAACACGTCTTTGGAATTTCCTTATTATGAAATATCACCAAAACGTTTTCTAATGTAACTTATCCCTTTTTATAAAAGGAAAGGGATATAAATCACGAATTTAAAACAAGAAAACGTTAGTACAAAAAGGAAACTTAATTGCACTAGACAATTCCAGAATAATGTAGAAACAATAACCTTCATCTATATATAAAAATTTAAGATAACACACACACACAAACCAAATCTCTGAATCGTCTCTCATAATAAACAACTAGCTAGCGGCAAGACGTTGAAGAAGAAGAAGGAAGAGTTTTAAAAAGATGATGACTGCGAACGAAACAGAAGCATTGTTATGCGCCGGAGGCTGTGGATACTACGGCAACCGAGAGAAAAACAATCTATGCTCTCTCTGTTACAAACAGAGTGTTCTCGAACAGTCGGCCGCCGCGCCTTTAAGATTCGAACTAGAGACTCCTCCTACGAGTAGTCCCGTCGCTGCAGAAGAACCGGTCGGAAAACGAAGGTGTGGTATATGTAAGAGGAAGGTCGGAGTGTTGGGATTCAAGTGCAGATGCGGACACATGTTTTGCGGGTCACATCGGTATCCGGAGGAGCATTCTTGTCCCTTTGATTACAAACAATCTGGACGGGTCGCCTTGGCCACACAGTTGCCTTTGAGCACAGCTGACAAGTTGCAAAGGTTTTAGTGTTATTTTCTACAGAGTTAAAAAAAAGTCGTGGATCTTTTGATTCATTGGCTATGATTTTGATGTTGTTTTAATTCTTTTTTACGAATAATAGTTTTAGCTAAAAAGACGCAGAGAGATCCAAACACGAGGAAGCCAATTTTAAAAATTTAAAAGGTCAAATAAAAATTTAGGGCATAGACTAAAACTATGATAGGACGTTGCATGGTCTTCCGATCGATAAGGCCATCATTTATAGGGAGAACACCCTTGGTGTCACCTTGGTGTTACACTCTAAGCAAAAAAAAATTAGAAAAATAATGAATAGTGGGCTTAGAACTATTTTTTTGATCTTAAATAAGAACTCATTTAAGTCCAGTTCTTATTCGACGTGGCTTCACGTGATTGGGCGAGATTTTTTGGAAAAAAAAAAGAAAATATTTCATTTATATAAGTATGCAATTTAAATAAGTATGCAATTTAAATGTTAATTTATAAGTTTTTATAATTGTAATATGTTTAAAATATTATATTAATTTATAAGTATATAATTGCTTTTATATAAGTATGCAATTTAAATATTAATTTATAAGTTTTTATAATTGTAATATGTTTAAGAATATTATATTAATTTATAAGTATACAATTGCTTTTATATAAATATGCAATTTAAATATTAATTTATAAGTTTTTATAATTGTAATATGTTTAAGAATATTATATTATTAAATCTTATGATCTTAAACATTTTCTCCCAATAACTAATTTCTTAACAAAAGATCTAAACTAGTGATATTACATTATTTTCATAATATTTTTACTTTAAAAACACCTAAAACTGTTCTCCTATGATGATGCTCTAAAAGCAATAATAATACTATTTGAAATACAAAAATCGAAGAGATAACACGCGTGGCAGCTAAAACAGTTTTTAGTTAACAGGAAAACTTCAGCCTAAGATAACAGAGTGTCAATAATCATACATAAACTTCGCTGATTGATATAAAACTCATCAGCTAGTGACCTTTTTTCTTGAAGCTCAAATCTGCATCTTCATTAATCTGCTATAATGGATGAGAAACAAGGATCGAAAAAAATATTAAAGAGTGTGTTGTATATGCACACCAGTTTTTTCTTCTCATCAATGCCCCTGGCCATTGCAGTTAGAGGAGGATACTTGAGCTTGAGCTTCCTGGCCTTCAACTAAATTGACCAATGAGAATGCCTTCGGTCCCTCCTGTCCTGGATACTTGAGCTTCCTAGCCTCCAATTCTCCCCATTGTAAGTGATAGCTCTCCCCGACCATCAAAATTAACCTCTTGACCAATTTAAAATGCGCTCCATGTATATCATGACCTTTTGAGCTTAGACGAATAAGGTTATCTGTTTGTTTCTTCTTCACGGAATAAGGTTGAGTTCAGAAGAATGATGAGAGGAATAACAATGACTGCTATAGAAACCACTTAATTCCATTTGATGTTATATTTAAATTATTATATAATACATTTACTTAATAATAATACTTGTAATTTTCTCTCCATATGATGTGATTTAAAATTTTTAAACTGACATATATTACTCAATCGATAAATTAAAAAAATGTGTATACAACGTCCCACATTGCTTGGAAATATAAGGCAATGGTTCAGAGTCATACTTTAATTCAAATTTATAAATTTTTATTTTGTTTACTCTAGTTCTTTATCTTAAAAAAAATTAGACTTTAAAAAAATTAAAATATCATTAACTATGTGCTATACAGGTAAAACATAATTTCATTATTTGGTTAACTATTAATATTAGAATAATAGACATCTATATATACATTTTTGGAAACATTTAACAAATAAATTTTGAAATTCATACCTATTTACAAGCATGCCATTGACATTAATTATTTAATTTGTTTTTCATTTAAGTAATTAATAGTAAGTTTTGATTTTGCAAAACAAGATTTATCATCCTAATAAAATTTCCAAAACAATAGGAATCACTCCCTTTAACATTAAGTATTAATTTATAATTAATTTTATTAATATTTAATTTCTAATTTGACAAAAAAATATGAATTGATTCTATAAACACACAATATTTAATTGTATGTTATAGTTCCTATAATATAAAACAATAAACCTCAAACAAAATACTTTCTACACTAACTAATATATATTTGTATTTGTAAGGTTGTACATTTTAAAAAATACAAATTAAATATCAGTTATTAATATAGTTAATCTACTAAACAAATAGCATTTTATTTTTTATTAAAAAATAGCTTCGCGGTCTACCGCGGGTGAATATCTAGTATCTTATTAAGTTGATTAAATTAATATTATGTAATAATTTATTGTCTTGTGGTATACCGCATGTTAAATCCCAAAATTAACAATCAAAGACAATTATACAATCTTAATTATACAATCTTAAATACTAGACAGAACAAAAGAAATTAATAAACAAATACAACTTATAATTTAATTTCAGTTCAGCTCAAGAAAAAACAGAATGCACAGCATAAATAGAAAGACAACAAGGAGTCAATCATCACTCGACAGATGTGGAATTCTGCATGTTGATCCCTTTTAGTAACATAAACCCATCCGAGAATCAAAGCACTATTCCAGAGTTTGTATATTGTGATAATACAAAAAAAGCTAAATGAAACTAACCACAAACAAGTATTGAAAGTTGATGCTAAAGAAGGCCTGCAAAATGTCTTAGCTCGATAAAAGTGATTCCTTCTAGAGAGTGGTCTTTTGCCGAGTCTTTAATCAAAGAGTTGCTTTTGCTACTCCATATACAGTTACAGAATATTTGCTGATTGATATAATAAACCTCATCACTATTGACCTTGTTTCTTGAAGCTCAAATCGACATCTTCATTCATCTGCAGCCAACAAAACACTCGAACAGTTGTGACTTTGAGAAAGCTTTTCTATCCTGTTGGATTCAAGGGTTTTGAAACTTACCGATTTCTCAACTTCTTTGGCTTTATCTTCGTTGAACCCGAGCTTCTCCAAAATCTGGCGGGCTGCTGAATCCTTTTGAGACCAAATCCCCAGAAGCAAGTATGCCGTGGTTAATTCACCATCCACAGCTACGAACAAACAGTTTCAGTTAGATATACAATATAATGGATGGGAAACAACGAGGATCAGACAAATATTAAGGTGTTGTTTATGCACACCAGATTTATTCTTCTCATCAATGGCCCAGGCAATGGCCTTTTGAGCTGGCTCAGTTAGAGGAGGATGCTCTGGGCT
>NC_025694.1:7381596-7386775 GCF_000633955.1 Camelina sativa
TGAAATGAAAAAAAAAGACTATAACAAGGTTAATAAACGTCAGTACATCACATAATGTGAAAAACATCACCATAACTGCCTTTTGAATAACAGAACTAAGAGCTGTGGAAATGTAAAGGTCTATTTCTGATGATTCTACCCAATTCAATTCCCCTTGCTTGTTTTTCAACAAGAAACAGCATAAGCATTCCACGACTGAACATAATGTTTCAGTTTTTTTTTTGTGGTTAAGTAACAAAAAGATAGTAGCAAAAATCTCATCCCACATGGATTTGTTTTATAGGAACAAACAGAGCCTAAACTTAATAGCTATGCTCAGAATCAGTCAAGCGGGTGGTGAACTGAAGCACAAAGTGAGACAGAGAAATCTTCACAACGTGAACTGAAGCACAAGCTACAAAGTGAGACAGAGAAATCTTTACCAGCATTATCTTATACAGTTCTCTCAAAACAAAAATGTAAGACTTTCAGTTTCTTGTTTTCACTTTCGACTATTAAATTCCCAAATTCTCCTCTAACAAGCAATATAAGTCATTCCACAACTGAATAAAGAGTATTACGTTGTTAATGAATAAGAATCAGAAGAAGAGATGCAAAAACGTTTCCCATAGGAACAACCAATCATTGGAAACCCTCGCTTAAACATATGTTAGATTAAGTAAGCTAAGATGAGCTGAAGCACACACTTAGGCTGAAGCAATATTCCTCAAAACTAAATGCAAACTTTGAAAAATGACAAAGCATAAATATCTAAGGCAACATAATGAAATCAAAACCAAGAAACCAGAATCTAAACTAGACGACGCCGTAAACCACAAAACTGAAGCAAATACAAGTCTCAGGAATCACAAACCTTCGACTAAGATACCCATGAGAATGGCTTCAGTACCAGTGCTTGGATACTTGAGCTTCCTAGCCTCCAATTCCCCCATTGCAAGTGATTTTATAGCTCTCGCTGACCATCTAAAAACGAAACGGATAAATCTCTCATCAAAACAATTCAAACCTAGAAGAAGCTTTAAAAATTACAAAATTGGGATTCGTATGAGACTCACCTTGGGATCTTATCCGAAGAACCATTCTCTGGTTGCCTGTAAAAAAAAAAAAAAATCAACATTACAACCCTAAGCTTCCAATTTCAGTGGTGTAAAGAAAAAACAAAAAACCCAGAAAATATCAAATCAATAAACTCACGCAGTTGGGACGTTTAAGACTGTGCTGGCAGAGGTCAAGCACCTGTGCTTGGAGACGAAGCTGTGGCGCGACGGTTGTGTCACCAAAAGCTTCTTACCTAACAGAGAAGAAGTAAGCGGAATCCGAGAAGAAGAGGAGAAAGATCCAATTTGTCTGGAAACAAGGATCCGAGGATTAGAGAGCGTCAAAGGGATAAACGATAGCGTGTACGACGCCATTTTCACTCTGAAGATGAATCAAAGCTTTGGTCCTCCACCTCTCTTGGTGTGAGAGTGGTAGAGAGATAGACGACTATTGCAGACCAAAACTGTTTTTGCAAATCAATCCCTCAATTTTACATAACTTATAACATTTCAACTGGTATGACTATAATAACCTCAACTCATAACAACAAACTCCATTTCAGTAAAAAAAAGATATTACTTTCAATCTCAAGAAGTATAGTGGAACAAATATGATCTGAAACAATCCTAATCCTAACTCACCCTGGCTGGCAAACAAATCTACAAGTGAGTTTTATAATATTCGGTTTATCAGTAGTAATCAAGAATCAGATTCATAGTGTATATAAGTCGTGTAGTGTAATATTTTGCTCTCTCAGCCTTGAGTTTTCCAACCAAGTCAAGTTGATGAGCTTTTCCTTTTCCTGCCTTCCAAGTCTCTCCTTATGAGTTCCAATACCATTTCGTTCCATGTATCGACTGGACCTGGCATGCACCAGTGCAAGCAGTCCTGAGGCGGAGGCCGTCCATCTGGTCCCCTTTTAGTGATCTTGTTCGGGTCAGGGTTCCTGTACGGACCAGGATGACCATCGTGGCGATATCCAAATGCTTCTGTAATATCCATCAGCTTTAATTTTGGCTTCAAGTTATCTGCGACTTTATCCACGGCTTGGTTATATCCCGTCGCCTGCTTCTCGTGCATTATCTCGGTGAATCCGTTTTTCACTAGTTTCCCCGAAACGATGGGTTCTTCTTTCCCGGTGCATGAACCACCTGTGTTCCAAGCACCACCCTCGTAGTGATCAGGTGAGAATGTTCTCACAATGGTCAAACCGCTGTAGTTCGGGTGTGTAGCCATGGACTTAAGGATTGTTTCAACTGATATTCCGAATGCATCCACGTTATTGACTTTCATAGGTTTTGATTTGTCTGGCCACCATAATTGGCCTCCCACAATCTCGTCTTTCAATATGTAGACAGACTGCTTTGCAAACCAGTGCCCTGATGAGAGGACAACCACGTCAAATTTCGGGATAGCTTCCATTATGCGCTCATCAGGAAGATCCAGCTTTAGTTTTGTGACACCTTCAGGAGCATAATCGAATTTTTCGTTGAACTGATGGACCAGCCAAGATGACCATATACGGGCAATCATTACTGATGATTTCTTAAAATACCACCTCTGCATCTTTCGGCTCCCTCGATTGACTGGTGTTTCAACCTGAAAACAGAAACCTACGTACGTTTATATAATATACACTTTCATGAAGCTGAATAAAGCAACATAAAAGAACTTTTCTATTGGTTTTTTCACCAATATTTGAATTACTTGCCTGCCAAAGAAGGCACAACATGGACTCCATCTGATTACGAGCTACTGAATCTCCAATAAAGGCTAGTGTCTTGTGTCTCATTAATTCAAGAAATTTCCTGGCATCAAACCGAGGAAGGTCACACTGAGACGGTTTCCATCTCCAATTCTCATATCCCTTGTCAGGTCTTCCATTGCCCTGGCAGTTCTGCATCTGCGTCAGGACAGGGCAAGAGTTGTTCGTGTACAGAGGTCCTCCAGGGTCATAAAACCAACTTCCTTGATACAAATCACACTCTACAAGCAATCAAAGAATTGAGTAAGCCATAAACTCATAAAAGTTATATAAAACGTGGAACAGCTAGAATCCTGAGAAGCAAGGAAAACTGACAAGAACAAAGCTATGAAACCGCTTTTCTTACTCCAATTAACCAAAACAGAGAGAACTCTCAACCAAATGCCCTAAGAAAGCCTAGAAAGTTCAACTCCCAGAACAATATGCTCAGGCCACCTTTACAAATCCCAGCCCTCACTATCTGCTCCTTAACCAACTTAAAACTCTTAATAGGCTACATTCAGCCCTAGGCTAGAATAGATACACTAGCCTATAGCTAAGAGTTAAACCGCTGAACTTCTTTAGTACTATCACAAACACACAGCCTTTTGCAAGAGAAATGCAAAACTCAATGTATAACATTCCCTAACTCGTTTTCTGTATCTATCAAATTAAGCTACCATAAATCAAGATGTTCCACGAAAAGCTACTTAATGAAATCTAGTGTACCTGGTTCTGGTGACGCAGTTTCAGAGGAGTCATCATCATGTGGAGGAGATGATGATGAACTTGGAGTTTCTTCAGCCTTGGTGTCATTGGCTTCACCTTCATCTGACGGAACATTAATCTTCTCAGTTGTATCCAAAGAAACCTTATCCTCTTTTTCTTGTGTCAAAGGTTGTTTCTCCACCTGCCTACCACCATCAAAATCTGGAGGTGGCAAGTTTTTGCTAACGTCACCCGGTGAGCCTGAGCTAGAATCAGGAGTGGGATTGCTATCAAAAGCATTGATGATGTCGCTACTCTTCTGAAGGCCTTTTACAGTATGGTTGCTCAAAATCAAAGGAACTTCAACTTGTTCAGGAGTCCCAATTCCATAAAACACGCCACCGACTGAAGAACCGTTTGGATACGAAAGACGAAGCAACAAACCGAAAACAAAAAACGAAGCCAATCCGCCTATGGCAATGGCAATAGTAGACACCTTCCGAGGGAACCCAGCGGCAAATATAGAATTCCTAGGAGAACCAAAAGCCATGGCTAAACCCCCTTAAGATACCCAGAACAACCAAAAAAAAAAAAAAGAACAGAGCCTCTCTATAGGTGATGATAAGTCACTACTATCACCATTCCTTCAAACAAAAAAATGTGTATTCTTCAGTAACCATGCAAAATCCTCCCACTGAACTTNACGAGCTACTGAATCTCCAATAAAGGCTAGTGTCTTGTGTCTCATTAATTCAAGAAATTTCCTGGCATCAAACCGAGGAAGGTCACACTGAGACGGTTTCCATCTCCAATTCTCATATCCCTTGTCAGGTCTTCCATTGCCCTGGCAGTTCTGCATCTGCGTCAGGACAGGGCAAGAGTTGTTCGTGTACAGAGGTCCTCCAGGGTCATAAAACCAACTACCTTGATACAAATCACACTCTACAAGCAATCAAAGAATTGAGTAAGCCATAAACTCATAAAAGTTATATAAAACGTGGAACAGCTAGAATCCTGAGAAGCAAGGAAAACTGACAAGAACAAAGCTATGAAACCGCTTTTCTTACTCCAATTAACCAAAACAGAGAGAACTCTCAACCAAATGCCCTAAGAAAGCCTAGAAAGTTCAACTCCCAGAACAATATGCTCAGGCCACCTTTACAAATCCCAGCCCTCACTATCTGCTCCTTAACCAACTTAAAACTCTTAATAGGCTACATTCAGCCCTAGGCTAGAATAGATACACTAGCCTATAGCTAAGAGTTAAACCGCTGAACTTCTTTAGTACTATCACAAACACACAGCCTTTTGCAAGAGAAATGCAAAACTCAATGTATAACATTCCCTAACTCGTTTTCTGTATCTATCAAATTAAGCTACCATAAATCAAGATGTTCCACGAAAAGCTACTTAATGAAATCTAGTGTACCTGGTTCTGGTGACGCAGTTTCAGAGGAGTCATCATCATGTGGAGGAGATGATGATGAACTTGGAGTTTCTTCAGCCTTGGTGTCATTGGCTTCACCTTCATCTGACGGAACATTAATCTTCTCAGTTGTATCCAAAGAAACCTTATCCTCTTTTTCTTGTGTCAAAGGTTGTTTCTCCACCTGCCTACCACCATCAAAATCTGGAGGTGGCAAGTTTTTGCTAACGTCACCCGGTGAGCCTGAGCTAGAATCAGGAGTG
>NC_025694.1:7388837-7412743 GCF_000633955.1 Camelina sativa
AAAAAAAAAAAAAAGAACAGAGCCTCTCTATAGGTGATGATAAGTCACTACTATCACCATTCCTTCAAACAAAAAAATGTGTATTCTTCAGTAACCATGCAAAATCCTCCCACTGAACTTAAGCGCAACTAGATCTCCTCTTCTTCAGGATCGAAGACACTGAAAATCTGGAAAAAGTAATTCAAATCAAAATATAATCATCGATCTTAATAGATTTAAAATCAATCTAATAAAGGAAACTTTTGTGAAACATTCCATCTAATTGCACAAATCAGGAATCTAAAATCCAGAAGATAATGTGAATCCAACTCAGATTCAGCTCCCAAAAAAGCATTACGTATGCACCGCCGTCAGATTATTCACAAGATTCATCTTCATCACGACGAGATAATAGATCCAAAAACGAACAAAGAACAAAAGAGAAACTAAGGTACCTTGAAACACCGAGTCACCAGAAAAGAGCAAATGATCTGAAGATCCTCCTTGTTCGTCTTGTTCGTGAAGCGAGCTCGCTTTAGAAGAAGAAGAAGAAGAAGAAGATTCACAAGAAATCCACAACAGTGAAGAAGAATAGTAACAAAAAAAGAAAAATTAAACAAAAAAGGTTAGTTATATTAATTAAGAGTTTTTAAAACCAAGTTTTTAATTAATTAATCATCTCCCCTCCGGAAATAATTATGGGAGTACGAATTCGATTTTTAATCATTTGTTTTCTTCTTCCGGAGCCATTAATGCCGTCTGTGTGTGAATGAATTGTGATCTAAGCGATCGAGACGGCGCGTACACAGCCACGCGATCGTATGTTAAGTTACCATACTACCCTTCGTGTTGTTACCTCCAAAAGGTCAACGACCGCATGCGTAGATTTCGAATTTTTGCGATATCGTTCTTCGTGAATAGAAATTTCTCTCTTCGCGTTATTGTGTGTTACTAACGTCTAACGAGTAAGAGTAATCATATATAAACGTAAAATATAATGAACTAGCAAAATAAGAAAAAAAAAACTTAATTTATTGATGAATATTGCAGCATTGCATTTCTTAATACAATTTCATCATAACAAAAACAAAAACAAAAACAAAAACAAAAAAAAATGACTTGAAAAATAGCTTCAATTTTAGATGTCGCCAAAACTAGGCACAAGTTTTGATCGATCAGCGCGACAGCAAAAACCATATACTACAACCTAACATGATGATGATGACTAATACACCGGTGGGGATTGCGATAAATTTTATGAGATCTGCTGATTCCATTTTTTTTTTTTTACTCGTGTTTTCTTCTTCGTTTTACATACAGTTGCTAACTATACTTATATACTGTATATGTATTTTCCAATACAACTCATCTATTAATTTTTTAGGTTTTACATTTGGTCACTAAAGAACGATTAACTAACAAAAATGGAAACTTTACATTTAGTCATTAAGGAGAATAAACTAGGAAAAATGGAAATTTTTACTATATTAATATTACGATACTTTATTGATCCTCATATAAACACATATGTACACAAGCATCGAAATGGTTTAGGGTTACTACAATAGTTTACCATTTTTTATTTCAATACATTCTAAATTTTCAATTTGTATATATTTAGTTCATCTTCTTTCTTACCTTAACACTTCTCTTGCGCTCTAAATGCGAAATTGCTTTTACTAAACATAATATATTATAAGATTGTTTTTGATGGGCTGGACTTTTTTATGGTTTGATAATTGATTCGTAAATGTATTCGACTAAGTTATCCAAGAATGACATATTTGATGAGTGCATTTGTGAGCGGATTTATATTGTCAATCGAGACGGCACGCACGTAGTTTCGAAGGTCAACAACAGCACATGTGTAGATGTCGAATTTGTGATATCAGATCAAGTTTTGTTCATTGTTATTGCCTTATTGGGTAACGACCATCGATGAGTTTGTTTCGTGATGATACATAGTTTTATTTTCTTTTTGTTGATCATACATGCAAATGATTTTATTTTCCAAATTAATGGCCTTCACAAATCACAAAACGTACATACGTACCCTCATTAATCCAAGTAGTAACTTGAGGCTTAAACCCCGATCACAACAGTAGTCAGTAGTGCCTCCACAATGAATAGTAAAATATTTACATATGTATATATGCATAGTGATTTAAGGCCAACACAATAACCTTACATTTGATTTCAGAACATTCTGAAACTTTGATATTTTAGGTCTTCTTTGATACAAATTTAAAAGGAAGAAAGAAGAAATAGTCACTCACGAAAACTCTACTGTGCTGTCTGTGAACGGATTATAGATTTAGCTAGTTATTAATGTAGTTACTAGTTTCTACTCCTAGTAGTAGCACAGGTATTATTTGAATAATTTGCTAAATCAGCTGTTTTTAATATATACGTTTATGTACATAATCCCCTTTTAAATATTTAAACTATGTCCATCGGTTGAAAAAGTCAACCAAGCTAGAAAACAAGTTTAGTATCAAAAGTTTTTAAAACCTTTTAATTCGCTCATAACTCTTTTTTAAGAATAATTTTTTAATCAAAAATATTCAAAAGTCGGTTACTAGTTATTAAACTTTTTAAAATTTGTGTATACTTGTTCTTATTTTTCGACAACCGACATGTACTCATATTTTATTTACCCACCTAAAAGATAAGTAAAATGGACGCGCGCTTCTAAGCTGATGCACAATAATAGACGACAATATACATTTTGTGGTCACGATTTATGATGAGATTCCCATTTTGTTTGTCAACTAATGTAGAAGATATTATACATCGCTTAGTTTTTAGGTGATGACAAACCAGAGAAGATCATAAAAGAGATAAGGTTACGAGTATATAATTTTACGCGCTTAGAGCCATTCATTGACCAAAACTAAATAGTATGCAGCTTCGTTTCTATATTCTCAAGTGGACGTTGATATGTCATATATATACATGTATTTAATTAGCACATTGACATTTGACTAACATATTTAGTAAGCTCATTGACATGTCACATGCAGGGTTGATTCTAAAAATTTCGAGAGTCCTATCGAAATACAGAACAAGCCTTATTTTTTTAATGGAACTATAATCAAACTTCTAGTTATAGCAACATTTTTATTGGTAATGGAAAATTACTGAACTAATGAGTAATGAAACGTGCATGGTTAGTTAAAGCGTTATCTTTTCTTTTTTTTTTTCATAATTTTCTAAAAAATTTACAACCTATACACCTAATTAATACATCATGTATGTCTTTTTTTTTTTTTTTCATACAATGCATTTTTTTTAGTGTGGATTATTGGTCTAAAACATATCAAATATAAAGTTTCTGAAGGTGGAAGTAGAAGAACCAGTGTTTTGTAAACTTGAGTGTGTCGCTGAGAATATATTATAAATATGGTGCATATGGAGCTATCTTTTGTGGATCTATATATGTGTTAACAGTTAGTTAGATCAGATCAATTAATATCATTTGTGATGATGTAACAAGACCAAAATAAAATCATAATTAATATTTTTTTGGGGAGTTTTGACTTTTGATTGTTTAATTGTGGATGAAAACAAATTCATGTAATTTGTTGGCTAAGTTAAGACTTAAGACCTGGTCTACCTCTCTAAACAAACCTTTCAGCATCACTCAAAACCCAAAAGTAAAAAACTCGAGAATCCTTTTTTTCCATTTTTGTTCCAAAGACAGAAAAGATTCTTAAATTGAGATTCTGACTGTACACACTTCGACATCTAAGAGACAATTGAATTAAACAAAAAGGTTCTGAAGGTTGTGAAGAAGAGAAAACGAAGAATGAGATTTGGAAAGGAGTTTGTGTCTCATATGATCCCAGAATGGCAAGAAGCTTACATAGATTACGCACACCTCAAAACCATTCTTCAAGACATCCAAGCTTCCCGGAAGAATTCAGATTCCAATAGCCAAAACACTCCTTCCTTCGCACGCAACCTAACCAGACGGTACAACCGCGACGCCTCGGTCTTTGATAATCACGACATTGTCGTCAACACTGTGACACGGGATGAAGAAGAGCTCGAGACGACGACGACGACGACATACGAGACTACGTTTTTGAAGGCCGGGGAAGCAGGTGGAGACTTTGAGGTTACCTTCTTTAGAACCCTAGATCGAGAATTCAACAAGGTGAACAACTTTTACAGGCTGAAAGTGGAGACAGCGAGGAACGAGGCTCTGGCTTTGCACAAACAGATGGATGCTTTGATTGCTTTCAGACACAAAGTTATGGATGAGAAGAAACCTTCTGTCTTTGATTCAGTCTCAGTAGACATCAATGGCTTAGCTTCTGAGGCTGGATCATCTTCCAAGTCTAGAGAACACAGTAAGTGAGTTTCAATTCTCACGTCCTGTTTTGATTTCAGTTTTTGGCTTGTGGAAATTTATAATTTATTAATCTTTTATGTTTTGATTATTCAGGAGTAGCATTAGCGGATCTTATGAGGAACGATGATGACACATCAAAAGAGAGTATTCTTGAGCGCATCAGGATGAACAAGACTCGAGAAATAACTCCTCTGACCGCCATAAAAACCATCCTCAAGGTCCATAAGCAGGACGAGCTCAAATTCACAAGAGAGAATCTCAAGGAAGTCGAGAAGCGACTTCAGATAGCGTTCATTGAGTTCTATCAGAAGCTTCGACATCTTAAAAATTACAGCTTCTTGAACGCTTCCGCTGTTTCCAAGATCATGAAGAAGTATGATAAGGTACTTAACTTTACATAAGTTTGACAAGCTTTTTCTAAATGACATTTACTCTAGTTTAATATAGTGGTGAGTTGATATGTTCTCCTCTTATAGATAGCCAAAAGAAATGCTGCGAAACTGTATATGGAGATGGTGGATAGGTCTTACCTCAGTAGCTCCGATGAGGTAAGCAGATTTAACCTTTTTAAAAATACAACTTATTCTTCTTCTACCTATAAAAATCGTAAAAAATGCAACTTCAGTTTGAAGCTTTAAACATGTGCAGGTTCATACTCAGTTGCTAAGATGTGAATCTATTTTCATTGAACATTTCTCCAATTCAAACCGGAGGCAGGGGATGAGCCTCTTAAGACCAAAAATAAACAAAGAGCGTCATCTTATAACGTTTTCCACCGGTATATATAAAAATACTAGTATCCAATCTTTGTTTGACATATATTTTCAAGAGTTATTCATAATTTTGTTCTGTTTTCTCTTTTGTGTTGTTTTGTTTTAGGCTTCTTCTTCGGCTGTGGTGTATCCCTCATAGTAGCTCTTGGTTTGATCACCCATGCACGTAATATCATGGGAACACTGGGACAAAGAACTTATATGGAAACAATGTTCCCTCTTTACAGGTCAGTGAAACGACCATATATACAAATAAAACACTTTCTCTCTGTAACATTCTTGAGAAGATATATATATATACATTTCATTTGCAGGTTCTTTGGGTTTGTAGTTTTGCACATGATCATGTATGCTGCTAATATATACTTCTGGAGGCGATACCGTGTGAATTACTCCTTCATCTTTGGATTCAAACAAGGAACTGAACTTGGTTACAGACATGTTCTACTTCTCAGCTTTGGTCTTGGTACACTTTCTTTGTGTGCTGTCTTAGTAAACCTTGACATGGAAATGGATGCAGAAACAAAAGACTACAGAACAGTCACTGAACTTGTTCCCCTCTTTCTTCTTGTCGTAAGTTCCTTCTCTATCTCTATCTCTCTCATTACAATTCACAACTTAATCCTTAATTGCGTTTGATATTGAGTTTGGTTCCTCTGCACCATTGCAGCTAGTGATCGCTATTGTTCTCTGCCCCTTAAACATTTTGTATCGGTCCAGCCGATACTTCTTCCTCGCAGTCCTGTTCCGCTGCATCGCTGCACCATTTTACACGGTACCAACAATAACTTCTGATACACTCATCTGAACCAAAACACAATAAATAAAATGTTACCATTCTTGCAGGTGAATCTTCCGGACTTTTTCTTGGCAGATCAACTAACAAGCCAGGTTTGAGAAGATTAAATACTCCAAAACTCGTTTCATACTTAATTTTGATCGATGACTTCTGATGTAAATAAGAAATGCAGGTTCAAGCACTGAGGAGTCTAGAGTTCTACATGTGTTACTATGGATTTGGAGATTTCAGACACAGACGACGAAACACCTGCACATCAAATATTGGATTCACAACATTCTACTTCATCGTTGCCGTCATACCTTACTGGTTACGACTTCTTCAGTGCATTCGAAGGATAATAGAAGAAAAAGATCTGTGTCATGGGTACAATGCCATCAAGTATCTCTTAACCATCATCGCAGCTTGTCTCAGAACAGCTTACACTCTAAACAGAGGAACCACATGGAACATCACAGCTTGGGTATTCTCGGGAGTTGCAACGTTTTACGGAACTTACTGGGACATTGTAGTTGACTGGGGATTGCTTCAAAGAGGATGTAAAAACAGTTTCTTGAGAGACAAGCTTCTTGTTCCTCACAAAACCGTGTACTATGCTGCAATGGTGAGAGCAAACAACAATATCCTCTGTTTTTGTTTTTCCTCTCTTTACATTATTTGTGAAGAGTGTAGCTTCATGTACTTGGCAGGTCCTGAATGTTTTGTTGAGGCTAGTGTGGCTGCAAACAGTTTTGAATCTGAAATTCTCTTTCTTGCATAGAGAAACAATGGTGGCGCTTCTGGCTTGCCTTGAGATCATACGCAGAGGTATCTGGAGCTTCTTCAGGTAAGCTTCAAACACTGAGAAAACGTGTTTCGGTGGATCTACATCTACACAGAATTAAAATTAAATGTTTTTGTTTTTGATTAGGCTGGAGAATGAGCATTTGAACAACGTTGGGAGATATAGAGCGTTCAAAACTGTCCCGTTACCGTTCAACTACGAGGAAGACGGAGATCATAACAATTAGCTGCTTCTCAAGAAATACTTGGTTTGATACAAACACTTGACCTAACTTGGTTAAAGAGTACAACAAAACGCAGAAGAAAAAGGACACTCGTACCCATTTGCACACTACCCCTTCAGATATTGACAAGATAAGCATCATGTCATTCTAGTGTCATAGGGTTATTTGTTGCGTTTTGGTTAAGAAATTGAATTCTTTCAAAAAAGTCTTGTTGTAAAATGTAAAATTGAAAATTATTATTATTATATTTATAGTTTCTTTCATTTCACCGAATCTCTAAATTGGACTTAAAACTATTTAATAGTGGAAGTGTTAATAAACCCAAAATTATAGTATTTTTCAATATTTATCGTTTTGTCCAAAAATATAAAGTATCTTTTTGAGACCAGTGATGGGCTTGAATGGATCTTTAAGGTTTGTGAAGGCCCAAAGATGATTGCGCGTTTGGGTAAAAGCGTCGAAATATCTGGAAACCGCTTAAATTAAATCTCTCGATATTATAAAGGCTCTCGCCTGCACAAAACCTTCGATTAGGGTTTTAGTCTTCTTCATAACACAGTTGCCGCTTCGATTCCTAGGAGTTCATCGTCGTCTAGCTAAAAATGGGTTTCTGGGGTTAGTTTCTCTCTTCTCAGTGTGTTCTTTGATTTGATTTTGAGATTTTCGCCTACAATACGGTTCTTGGGTTCTGATTATGTGCTCTTAACATATATGCAGGACTTGAAGTGAAACCTGGGAAACCTCAGCCTTATAATCCCAAAAACGAACAAGGAAAGATTCACGTCACACAGGTACTCTAATCTTGTTCTTTGTACCTTTTAAATCGTTAAGGTTGGAACTAATTTTGTATCTTTGTGTAGTCTTAGTTGTGAGAGTCTGAAAGTGTTGTTGATATGTATGTGTGTATGTTTTTTTTTGCTATTTTATTATTCAGGCAACACTAGGCTCTGGTTTTGGCAGAGAGAAGAGTGTGATTCAGTGTTCCATTGGAGACAAGGCTCCTGTTTTCTTGTGCTCACTTTTGCCAAACAAGATTGAATGCTGCCCTCTGAATCTCGAGTTTAACGATGATGATGAGCCTATCGAGTTCTCTGTGACTGGTGACAGAAGTATCCACCTGTCTGGATTCTTGGAGTATTATGATGAGGATGAGGATGAAGATGATTATGAGGAGGATGAAGATGATGTTTCGTATCCTTTTTTATTGTTTCTAGCTTCCTTAGCAAACTGATTCTTTCTTGTTTTTAAATATTTGTTCCATTCATCTGTCTAGAATGTTAAAGTTTTCATTGCGACAGTATTAGAGATGGTGTTGAAATCGGTGAATCTGAGTCGGACTATTCATGTGAATATGATAGTGAAGAGGATCAGTTGGATCAATTTGAAGACTTCCTTGATACTAATCTTGAAATGTATCGGAATGCCTCTGCCCCAAAGAGTGGAGGTACTTTTTCTTACAGAGATGCTTATCAGATATGAATAGTATCTTAGTACTTCTCGTTTAGCTTCTTTTTTTTGCTTGAATCGTCACTCTTGTCTTATAGCTACAAGGTTTCAATAAGAGGATTTAGCTTTTCAATCGTATATCTGTAAACTTGAACTGGGTAGCTCCAGGGTGCAGATCCGCTTCTACATTTGTGTTTAATAGTCATATTTACATATGATCTGTCCTTGTGCTGTTGATATAACTCTTAATAATTTCTTTGCTAGTTGTAATTGAGGAGATTGAAGATGAAGAGAAACATGCGAAAGATAGCAAGACAAAACGAACCAAGAAGAGTCAAGCTAGCGAAGCTGAGAATGCAAAGAAACAAATCGTCCCCATTGAGACTGCCCATGTTCCAGTTCTGGAAAGCGAAGATGAGGACGAAGACGGTTTACCTATTCCCAAAGGAGAAGCATCTGAACCAGAGAATAAGTTGGGTGAGAAGATGGACTTAGATAATGAAGAACAAGGTAGCAACAAGAAAAGGAAGGCCAAGGCTGCTGAGCAAGATGGTGGCCTAGAAAGGTACTTTCCTCTTTGATCTCTGCTCACTCTAAAGATATTGTGAACATATTTTTTATTAGAAAAAATATGGTGGGGATATGAAATTGTTTCAAAATCTGTTTCAGTGGAAGCAAGAGCAAAAAGAAGAAAAATCAGAAAGAAAAGAAGAAAGGGGAAAATGCCTCAGAGGCTGATGAACAAGTTCAGACTGGAAATGTGCTCAAAAAGCAGGAAACAAGCCAAGTTTCTCAGTAAGTAGATATTTAAATGATTAGGATCCACGCAAAGAAGGCTTTATGAATCTACAACGATTCTTTCAAACCTTTTCTCAACTAACAAATTTCTGTGCTCCTTATGGTATTATTGCAGGGGTGAAAGCTCCCAGACCCCAACTAAATCTGCTGAGAAGAAAAACAAGAAGAAGAAAAAGAACTCAAGTCAGGAAGCTACTACGGAGAATAACACCATTTCTAGTAGTGCTGAGAAGCAAACCCAAGTGGACTCCAAGTCTTCTCAAGTACGGACACACCCAAATGGGCTCAAAATTGAAGAGTTGAGCATGGGCAAGCCAAACGGCAAGAGAGCTGATCCTGGAAAACAGGTATGCACACTTATAGTCAGACATTTGCATACATGATATTAGATGATTGCTGCAATGTCATATATAGATTATGCAACAACATGGTAGTGTGATAAGAATGTGGGTATTTAGAGAATTGGCATCGGATATGAAGTGAGCAAACTATAACCCCTATCCACATTAGATAGGGAAGTGCTGCCCCTAAGAGCACCCAAACCACTAATTAGTGGTGAAGTCTACCCATTTGTCTTTGTGTGTTTTCAAAAAATTTTGGAGCTCATTCTATTGTCTCTGAGTGCAGGTTTTTGTCCGCTATATTGGAAAGCTTCAAAAGAACGGGAAGATTTTCGATTCCAACATTGGAAAATCACCTTTTAAGTTCCGTCTAGGTTTGTGTTTATAACTGGATTCAAAAATAAGAGCTTTGGAAATTGGTTGTGTGACTGGTACTTGATGCTAATGTGTTTGTTGTAACACGCAGGTGTTGGACAAGTCATTAAGGGATGGGATGTTGGCGTTAATGGTAACCTAATTTCTTACTTGTTTTTTTCACTCTGTTCAACTGTAAAATCATGTCGTTTTGATCACATGTTTTGAATTTCACAGGCATGCGTGTTGGTGACAAAAGAAGGCTTACAATTCCTCCATCAATGGGGTAAATCATTTTGAATTTATCTTCTTCTTTTTTCTTCCTTTGTGATTGTGATGTTATGTTTGACATATAATCGGATGAAAACACTAATTTCTGGCTTACAGGTATGGTACGAAAGGTGCTGGTCCCCAGATTCCTCCTAACGCTTGGCTGTCGTTTGAAGTCGAACTGGTTAATGTTCAATAAAACTTCCCTGATGGGGGATATATGAATGGTGTTGTAGCTGCCAAAGATTGAATCTTTTCTCCCTAACTCTTGAATCTTTTTAAAAATCTTTCGTGGTTGCTATCAGACAGTAACATTTTTTACAAGTTTTGTATTGCGATCCTTGCTTCATTGTTTTCCTATTCCAGATAACTTTTGCCGACCTATTTACAATTGTGTAAAAACCATAACTGGAATCGTATCAGACTGGTTCCATACTAGATCTGATCTTTACTTATTATACTTTCACAAACCAAATACTAGTTGCTAAAAATTTAACTAAATTCTGAATTAAACACCTCAATTAAAAAACGAAGCATATATTTGTTCCATCAAATGATTCATATGTGGAAGTCTCTCTCTATGGGTCTCTTACGTCAAATCAAAGTTACGAACGAACTTGTCATTTTGGTACCGTCAGAAAGACTTTGACTGGTTTCTTGTTCTGCAAGTTCTTTTTGACTGTTATTATCATCTTTTGACCCATTTTTTTTGTTTTTTTACAGGTTAACATTGATGATCCTCAAGACGTCACTATCGAAAGAGTGCCAAAACAAAAAAAAAAAAGCAACTTGAACTACAAATTATAACCAACAGAGATATACTAGAGTTTCAGAACAAAGATTGATTACATAAACAAGATTTATCATCCTTTTCTTAGATAAGAAACTACCTATAGAGTTCTCTACTATTCTAAACGCAATAAAACCACAACATAGTTAGTACTCCTTTAACCATGATTCTCTGAAAGAGACAAGCTTAATTTCTTCTCAATAGCAGAACTGACCTTCTTCAATATCTTTTGCCACTCTGTCTCCTCCCCTGTTTCCACACATTTTCAATTAATCGTTACTGATTGAACACTTTTTTTCATTATAAGACAATAGAAAGATGTTAATTTGATCAAATATATAGTACCTTGGAGACATGCTTCTCCAGTAAGCTTCCTTCTAGCTTCTTTCAAGAACGAAACTACTATAGGATTCATTCTGTTATCCTCTGCTCTAAGACAAATGTCTCCAACTTTTGCAGAAGTCACTTGGTTAGCCCAAGGACCTTGCTTCCAGAAGACTTTGAAACTGCACCCACACACTTCGCTCCCTTCCTCTTCACGTTCATGCTTCGTTCTCTCAACGTACGCACAAAGAATAAACCGGATCAAGATTATTTCAAAAACATTTAAACACCGGGACTACTAATTTCAAGACTCACCGTGACGACGATGGCGTCGTAGAACTTGACTTCGCCGGTGACGGAAGGGAACGTGGCGCAGACCTTGGTTCCATCAGTGACAGTGGGACACTCAGTGTCTTGCATCTGAACAGAACAAGCTCGAAACCTCTCTTCAAACTCTTGAATCTCGTCTGAGCTCTTGAAATCGTCGGAAGGGTAAAACTCGTCGAAATCACAAGTGAACCCGTTGAAGCTAATCAACAGAGCGTCGCACATCTCCGCAACCTCAACGGCGTACCAAGCTTCGTCCTCCGGTGACCGGAACTCAAGTTCCGGCCAGTTTTCGTCACACCATTCGACGTCATCGGCGAAATCTCCAGATATCTTCGTCGGACTAGTCTGATAAGACATAAGAGAGATGTGAATCTTCTTTAAAAGTGATGGTGACAACGACTGAAGCGTAGTGAAGAAGACTGAAGAGTCGATGAGGCCATGCAATGAGAGTTAAAGCTAACTTTATAGAAGAGCCAAAAGAGCATCTCTGTAAAAAAGTAAATTTCTCTGTTAGCTCTCTACCAGTCAAAATACTCTTAAAATTACGTTTTTATCCCTTTTCCAATTGGTAGTTGTAATCTGTGAATCCATACTTATCTTTTTGACTGTTTATATTCTAATTTCCTAAGTTTTTTTTAGAAGATAACACCAAAGTTTTGATATTTCACAAAAGATAATTGTCACTAGTTATATGTTTATAATACTGATGGGTCATATATTTACATAGTACTATCTTTACCGTAAATGCTACATCAGTTTTATAGTCATTTAATTTTGATAATTTCAGTAATTGAAACTTCAACTCACGTTTTAAGACTCTTAACTATACTTTTGGTATAACATACTCAGTTGTGGAGTCAATTTGAAAAGTCATTTATCATATTCTAAAAGAATAAGAAAACTAGGCTATACATATTTGATCAAATGTGGCTTTCTTAACCAAATTCAAATCCTCGTTCGAATACCAATGTAAGCTATATAAACAATAAACAAACGCTTAAATCAAAATTTATACCTTATCTCTCGCTTTGGTTTGTCAAGAATGAATTCATCCGAAGAAGAAGAATTTGAGAAAGAAATCACAAAGAAACATCAACCACTTGTCACCATGTAACTGCCCTTTTTGATTACTGTTTTGAGTCTTTTTCTCTTCAGAAACTTCTTTCAAGTTCTTCTTATAGATCTAACATTCTTGCAATATATGTAGAGAATGAAACAAGTAAAACAAACATGGGAGTAAAAAAAAAAAAAAACATGGGAGTTAATGATGGTGAGAGAAAAAAGAAACATGAGTTGGTGGGAAGTTACCGCACTAAATCACTAATCATCAATTAACTCTCAACCAACTCATCCATTACATATTTAAACCGATATCGTTAACTTAACCAGAATGTATTTTCAATGTATACATCAATTGTGTCAAAATACATTGAAGAAAAATGTAAAATTGGAGAAGCAAAGTGATAATAACTTTTCTTGAAAGAGAGTTTTGCAATCGTAAATTTTGTTTCTAACATGGGGATACTACAACAATCACAAGTAGGGAGAGAGAACCTAAAGATAGCAGTATCTAAACATTCTGTGTTAAAAACAATCAACCAAAATCTGAAAACTCCATCATCCATCACCCTAACAAATCCGTGAAAAAGAAACCGTTTAGGATCATCAGATCAGCTCGGTATCTCGTTGTCAGATTGGCTATCGCCTCCGAATTCTTCCTCATCACCTTCTAACTCATCGTCATCTTCTTCGTCTTCCTCGCCTTCCTCTTCTCCTCCATCTCCTCTTGCTCCTACTGGGATGGAAGTGAAAGGATCCTTGACGTGGTTAACCGAGTTTGTGTAGTAACTGTGAACCGCATTCGTTGTGTTTGCATGCGTGTATGAAGTAGTTTGTGCAGGTATAGCAACGGAGTTGTTAAGTCTCTCGAACCTCGCTTTCCTTTCTTCTGCTGTGATGTTGAAGGAGATTGAAGATGGTTGAGCTCCGAATCTTTGCCGTCTTTCTTTTGCTAGCTCCAGCTGTGACTGCTCTTGACCCGCTACAAATGTCCCTACCATTACCTGTTGTAGTAAACCGATGTCAGGACACACGACACTCATGTTCCAAGAGACCACACAAGATCGGTGGAAATGTTGAACTAACCTGGACAGGACCAGCAGCAAGAAAGAGACCAGCGAGTCCTCCACCAAAGACACGACCATCTGGTCCTGCGAGACAAACACTCATGCCACCAGCTCTACTTCGAGTTCCTCCAGAGTCATTTTGCATAAACGAACCCGTCAAAGAGAGAATCTCAAAACGACCCTGCTCACAACCCCAAAGACGTTTGAAGGAAACCAAACACAGAGAAGCGCATTCTTTATTTATACAAGACGAGAGAAGAAGAGAGTATTTGTACCTCATAAGTTAGAGTACCGCCGGATGTCATAGACTGACGAAGCGTAACATTGGAGATAGGACCATTAGCTGAAAGGATACAGATAGCACGAGATCCTTGTTGAGAGAATGTCATTATCTTCATTGTCACATCCTGCACAAATCCAAATGTCAAGAGATCACTCTCCGGCGTATACAACCACATCACCAATGAATATTCAGAAAGAAAACATACCTCTCCGGCGTTGACGGTCAGTACATGAGGTGTAAAGTTGGCACCAACGAAATCTGCAGTTCCTGCACCTGCGATATTGGTATCAACTGCATCCAGAGATGTCAATATCAAAGCTGAGACGACAAATCATTAAAGACTTAAACAGGCAGACACATACTAAACTAAAACAAGTATGTACTTTTTGATCTACAAAACAAACACAAGACCATGGTATCTCTCTAATCCTCAAGCTTTTGGGAAACGTTGTGATATCAACATCTTAATCTTCTTACTCTAAAGACGTAGCCTTTTATGACTTCTGACACAAAAGTTACCAACATCGTACAAGTCAGACCGGATAGATCCAGATGAGTCGACATAACTAACAAAACTGCTACACAATGTAACAGGCAAGAATCGAAAGGTTCCAAAGAGAACATTATACGTACCAGGACTTCTATCGAATTGGAACATTTGAGATTTCTTGAGCCATCGACTAGACTTGCCACGTCCTCTTCCTCTTCCTCGTTTCCTTGGAGGGAACTCCGACGTCAACGGAACGGAGGATGAGATTGGCATCGGGGAAAGAGTCACGGCGAGAGTCCCATCGGGATTATACTTTCTCGGCCTACCCCTCCTCTTCTTCATCTGCTCAGAGGAAGCGTTCTCCGCCGGCATTGTTAAGCTAAACTGAGGAGCCGCATTATCAGCAACGGTTCCTGCTACGGAGGAGGTGGCGGCGGAGGAGACAGTGATGGGTTGGCCCAAAAACGGGTTAGGGTTATCGGGTCGTGGTGGTGGGTCCATTGAGTAACCACTACCACCACCATCAGAAGAAGCAGCAGCTTCATGTTGTTGCTTCAAGCCGAAACTGCTGCTAGTGATGTTATGGTTTTTGACGATGTTGGTTCCTTCTCTCTCTTCCATCCGGACATAAGATCAAGTGATTCTGTTGGGAGATATTCCGACAAATCAGTAGGTAGAGATCCTCCCTTGGAATCTTTATTATGATCACGAAAGATTCAAGATTGGTTTCTTGAAAGCTTCTTCTTGAAGTTCAAGATTCAGAAGTACGAGTGACACAATAAAAAACGAAAGATGAGATTTTTGAAGGAGTTTTTAAAACAGATCAATAGAAAAAGCTAAATTAAAGAAGAAAAAAAACAGAGCTTCCATGGAGGAATGAATCTTAATTTCAGAAAATTCGACCTAAATCAAACATAATTACAAGCAAAGAAGAAAGATCTAATTTTTATTTATTTATTTTTTTTTTTGTTCAAAGGGGGTGGTTTAAGTTGGGGGAGAAATTTCTTAACGAGTTGAAAGGGCGAAATTAGGGTTTTGGCAAGAAATGGAAAGAGAAAAACAAAAATAAAAATAAAGAATGGGATATTATTATACAAAATTTTATTATATGTAGAAAAAGAAAGAGAGAGAAATTAGGGAAAATGTAACTGTAGATTTGAATAGATGAATAAAAAAATCAAAGACTTAATTCGAATTATTAATTACCTGGTTAAAGGACGAAAACTGTTCCGGTTTTGTAATCTTGTTTTGTTATTACAGCGTTAAGCTAAAATTAATTTTGTAATTTGGTTATGGATAACAGGAAAACCAAACAAAATGGGTTTTTGTATCTATATTTTTGATTTTTGGTCAACGAAAATGGTTTTTGTATATAGTAAGTAAATCATTTTTGGGATTTTAAAATAGGAAAAATAAAAAGCTGTAAAGCGAAGGAGCTAACGTAACGTTTGAGCCATGCCAATTTGCCTTTTTTTTTTTTTTTTGCTCCTATGCTATATACAATCACATTAGAGATAGAGACATATAGTAGTTAGTTTTAGTTGTTGTTGTATATCTTTAGTCTCTAATCACGTTGACTAATATTCCTCCCTAACTCCCACAAACTCTGTCTGTGGGTGGTCTTACGGACTGGGCCTGTCAGAGTCCATATATATTCACATGTCTAATGAATCATCGCACGTTTGGCTTCTTTATAGATAAGACTATGATATAAACCGGTTTCTCTAGAACAATTGTGTTACACGGGACTGACTAAGCTATCACAACTCCTAACAGTTTTGATCTTCATATCTAAATTGTCTTCAATGTACTTTGCCAAAGAAACATTGTTAGCTTTTGTGTTTGTAGACAAGTGTATGACATGTCAATCATAACAAATGTATAATGAAACATTATCGATATAGTAATACATGTATACTATTTAATTATTTGGAACGATAATTATTCTAAAATACCATAAATAAAGTTTTTTTTTAGAGAAAGTATAACATTGTTACATTTTCAAAAACTTCACAAGCATCTAGTAGGAATATAGGATTAGAAAAAGATTTTAAACTTTTCTTTTGAGGAAAATTATTTATGTGGATTTGTCCGTTTTTATTTTCTTCGAATGAGAAATAAATATATGGTGGTTTTTAGAACATTCGATGATTTTCTGAAATTTATATATTGATTTTTAATATGATCGACAAAATTAATTTGGCGTTTATGTGACAAATATGTGACAAACCATTATTTATTTTTTGAAGAAAAAACTTTTATACCCAAATTTGTTTATTTCTCTTTATTAAAAAAATATTCTTAAAGAAAATTAAATTTATATATTTATATTCTAGTTGATGTAATTATTTGTCGAAAAAAAAATGATGTATTTATTTATTTATTTCTTGTTGGGCAAAAAAACCCTAAATCTTAACCCGAATACAACAACACCTGACCCGTTTCTTATTCCCGCACTGAGCAGACACGATGAGCTCCGAGAACGAAGAAGACTCTTCAGGTGTGCGACGGCGCGTGTCCTGCACCAAATGCTTCGACGCTCTCTGGTTCTGCTACTGTAAGTCTTCGTTTCCCCTCATCTGATCGCATTTTATGATTCTCCATCTTCGATCTGCTACTACTGGTTCAAAATTGGAAAATTATTTATTCCTCCTGGGAAACCCAAAATTTGAACTTGATTGAGATTTGATCCACCCTTTATAAACAATCTTTACCTTGTGATTCTGATTTTAGCAATTGAGCTCTTCGTCAACGACTAATCTGTAGTTTACGAGCTTGTTTTCTGCCTGTTATAGATAGACTAGAGAACCTTGGTCAGAGTTTTGAAAATGATATAGCTTTACACCATCAAAGGATCTCTGAAACCATTTCCCTCAATGTATTGTTTTGTTGAAGGGATGTCTAGATGGTCCAACATAACCAGCAATGGCGATGAGACAGGACAAGGTTGGGTACCAATACAAAATGGCTTAGTCTTAGAAAATGGCATCAGGTTCTTGTTTCTTGAAAAAATGTTTCGCCTTTTAGGAAAGAACATCCTTGGAATTTTCTAGTTTGCTTTCTGCATTCACTTCTCTGTTAAATTATGTTTCTGGTGTTTTGTGTTGCATTCACTTCATCTGTAATGTTCTCTTGCTCCATTGAACTTAAGTTATACTTTTTTCTTCCTTTTGAAAATCGAGTTTCATAGATTAACTCAGACGATCTCTTTGCAGCACCATTTTACCAAATGCAGCAGTATTACCGGGTTGGTAGACTTGATGATTGTACTAAGAAGTTCTCTGATCTCTTTGACTGTCTTTCCTTAAAGACAAAAAGAGCTTCTGAAGCCGAGGTTTGTAGCTTCTTTGATCTTGCAGTTGGTTCATTCTTCATTACTTTTGTCTACTCAAGAGGATATTAGATTAGACCATCTATTGGATTCCACATAGACTAGCTCTTATGTTCTGCTTCAATTCTGTATTTGCGCAAAAGGATAAATATGGACATTTTCCTTATGCACCATGTCCAGTATTACTCAAAACATTGGTTAAGGTTGCACTGTTTATGTAATGCATGTGTCTGTTATGTTCCAAGATATTTAAGGCCTGACAATTGCAGAAAATTCTAAAAGAGCAAGAGATGGCAGATGCGGCAAAACATATCTGGATTATGCGAACACAAGAAGAAGCTTCAAGTCATTGGAATGAGACTTTTGGGCATTTGGATGATCCAAATTATTAAAGGGTACAGGTTTCATTCTTGACGGAGATTTTAACTTCCAAGAAACTCGATGTCTGCTAGAGCCTAGAGGTCTGCAGAGTATTCTGCCGGATAGAAAAAGCTTTTTGTCATCGCTTACCATGAACATTTTGAGCAAACTTAAGTTATACCTCGATCTCCAAAGAAGGCCACCTCGAAAGATGGAGGGATGTTTAAAGATCATTTATTGGATTGTGGATGTATTTGGTTGATTGGTAACAACAGAAAATACTTTGCTAAATAAAATCTTACATCTATTATCAGAAATGTTTCAATGTTTTTTTTTCATTGGAGAAGTACTTACTAGCTGTTTCACCTCATCTAAGATCAACGCAGCTCTTGGTAATCTATTGAGCAAACACATTGAGATTCTTGTTCATAAAGTCTCAACCACCTTGGGAAACTGGCTGGCGTTGAGACGGATATTAGACTTCTAGTAAGCTGTCAGAAACCTCTGACGGGTGGTACAAAATTACTAAATTTAGAAGTCAAAACTTGAACTAGGAGATTTTGCCATAAGCCCTTTATTGCTATTTGTGAACACCAAAGCGTTTGTGTTATTATAATTAGATACTGGCTTGAGCAATACTAGCGTGAAGAAGCAAAAGCGTTCTTTATTGGCCATTGAAGGAGAGACAGAGAGATTGCCTATTTGTGTAAAGTATGAAAAACAGAGAAGGTATGCATTGCTTCGCTTCCTTTAGACTCTCATAACATCGAGGTAAGCTTTTCCATCAAGTTCACGGGAGAACAAGCCATTGAAATACTCCTCGGTGGTTACGCTCTTGAAAATTGCAGCCTTATGCCTTTCCACGAGACTTTTCATCGGACCAATATATTTACCCAATCCCATATTGTGGAATGTTGCCACAGAAAGCCTCTCTTTCTCTGAGTTCACAACTCCGCGATGCTCTATACTCCGGTATGTCCCATTCGTTATGATCTACGTGAATTATCAATACTATTATCAGAACATTTACGATCGATGATACCAAGAATAGGCTCTATCGTCCGTATAACGTACCTCTAAGATGTCTCCGATGTTGACAACTAAAGCATTTGGGAGAGGTTTGACAGTAACCCACTTGCCATCTTTCTTGATTTGGAGACCATCAACATCATTAACCTGCAACAGTATGGTGAGCCCTGTAGAATCAGAATGCGGTGTTAGACCAATAACCTTATCTGGCTCAGGACAAGGCGGGTAGTAATTCATCCTGATCCTCTGCCCTAACTCATCATCAAACAACTCTTCCATTTCCTCGGGCTTGATCTTCAGTGCTACCGCTATTTTCGCCAATAGGATCTTAGTTATGCTTTTCACTTCAGCCGAATACTTGTCTAGTGAATCTCTGAAGAAACAATAACCAAACTTTTAGGCATTGTGGAGTTAAGTGAGCATGGTTTTATTTACATATTTGAGGGCAAACCTAAAGGGAAGAGGTAACTTGGGAAACAAGTGAGCCTCGCGAAATCGGACAGGTTGCATAGTAAGTAAGAACATATCTGCCCAGTCGAGTTTCTGCTCTTCTGAAACCACAAATAATTGTCCAAACCCTTCGATCTCATCGGGTTTTTGCCATAACTTCTTCTTCTCTTCCATGGGAAGATTGAAGAAATCTTGAATCTCCGACTTGAACTTTTCTAAGAAAGTTGAGTCCATCCCATGGTTTACAAGCTGCTTAGATAAAAGTACATAAAGAAACGCCGCAATGATATATCTGAATTACATATGGGGTTCAGAATAGTAAACAATCAAAACGAGGGATTCTTTTATAAAGAATTGAGTGTTTGCAGAGCTGTTTCGTTATATATATAAAAAAAACAAGACTTGCCTGGAAAAAACCCCATTCTTTGCATGCAAAGTCGAGCTTTTCAATCTCAGAATCCAAAGAAGACAAAAGACTCATGTCTATGATTGGGATCTGGTTTCGTAAACCAGTTTCACTTGAGATCTCAGCTTTGTCTTGACCAGACCGTACATACCTCGGAGGAACCGCCGTGATAATATTCTCCTTCACCATTTCTTGAACAGAAGGAACTATGATAGAGCGTCGGGTTACTCCTTTGCCTTCCATGGCCGCTTCTTCTTGAAAAGTTGCTCTAGTTTCCACAGAAAGATAACAACAAGTCAAACAGAATTAAAAGGACAATGTTTTTTTTTTTTTTGTGTGGGTCTAATAAGAAAGTGTCGACAAATAAGAGAACGATGTCGTTTTGCATGTTAGGTGTTCTCAGTAGGACGTAGTAGACCACACACTTGGCAAACTCGTTTATTTATATAATTAGATTACTACAACGTTTATCAGAAAGCATGGAAAACAGAGACGAACACAGAGACAGAGTATATATACTACAACTAACAACAGGAACGGTGTTGAGAACAGGGTTTCTTGAGCTAAAAGGCAATGGTTTTATGCATTGTTTCTTTTTAGGTTCTCATAAGATTAACGTGTAAGCTTTTCAGTCGAGCTCACCTCACGGGAGAACAAGGTAAAATGTTTCCGATGTTGACAACTAAAGCATTTGGGACTTGGGAGAGGTTTGACAGTAACCCACTTGCCATCTTTCTTGATTTGGAGACCATCAACTTCATTAACCTGCAATAGTATTCTGTTAAGTGAAGTACGATGCCGTTTTAAAAGTTTGGAACTTTGAATAACTGTACGACGTCGTCTGAAAACCTTCTCTCTGGACCACACATTTAGAACGAGAGTCTTCTTCAGTCTCCACCACAACAATTTGCTTCATCTCCCTCACTGCTTCGAGTTCATGGAAACAACTACTAATAAATCCAGTGATTCTGTTCTTCCTCCATCATCATCCTCATGGCGTCGCTCGCTCTCCCGCATTTCCNTAAGAAAGTTGAGTCCATCCCATGGTTTACAAGCTGCTTAGATAAAAGTACATAAAGAAACGCCGCAATGATATATCTGAATTACATATGGGGTTCAGAATAGTAAACAATCAAAACGAGGGATTCTTTTATAAAGAATTGAGTGTTTGCAGAGCTGTTTCGTTATATATATAAAAAAAACAAGACTTGCCTGGAAAAAACCCCATTCTTTGCATGCAAAGTCGAGCTTTTCAATCTCAGAATCCAAAGAAGACAAAAGACTCATGTCTATGATTGGGATCTGGTTTCGTAAACCAGTTTCACTTGAGATCTCAGCTTTGTCTTGACCAGACCGTACATACCTCGGAGGAACCGCCGTGATAATATTCTCCTTCACCATTTCTTGAACAGAAGGAACTATGATAGAGCGTCGGGTTACTCCTTTGCCTTCCATGGCCGCTTCTTCTTGAAAAGTTGCTCTAGTTTCCACAGAAAGATAACAACAAGTCAAACAGAATTAAAAGGACAATGTTTTTTTTTTTTTTGTGTGGGTCTAATAAGAAAGTGTCGACAAATAAGAGAACGATGTCGTTTTGCATGTTAGGTGTTCTCAGTAGGACGTAGTAGACCACACACTTGGCAAACTCGTTTATTTATATAATTAGATTACTACAACGTTTATCAGAAAGCATGGAAAACAGAGACGAACACAGAGACAGAGTATATATACTACAACTAACAACAGGAACGGTGTTGAGAACAGGGTTTCTTGAGCTAAAAGGCAATGGTTTTATGCATTGTTTCTTTTTAGGTTCTCATAAGATTAACGTGTAAGCTTTTCAGTCGAGCTCACCTCACGGGAGAACAAGGTAAAATGTTTCCGATGTTGACAACTAAAGCATTTGGGACTTGGGAGAGGTTTGACAGTAACCCACTTGCCATCTTTCTTGATTTGGAGACCATCAACTTCATTAACCTGCAATAGTATTCTGTTAAGTGAAGTACGATGCCGTTTTAAAAGTTTGGAACTTTGAATAACTGTACGACGTCGTCTGAAAACCTTCTCTCTGGACCACACATTTAGAACGAGAGTCTTCTTCAGTCTCCACCACAACAATTTGCTTCATCTCCCTCACTGCTTCGAGTTCATGGAAACAACTACTAATAAATCCAGTGATTCTGTTCTTCCTCCATCATCATCCTCATGGCGTCGCTCGCTCTCCCGCATTTCCTGCCTCACCGACTCCGGTGGAATCATCGGAAAAACCGATGCAGATGTTGTTTGTCTTCGGTAAGTACTAATGAAAGTTCCACGGCGGTTGTGTGGTTCAAGCATGACCTCCGTGTCGATGATCATCCTGGTCTCCTCGCTGCTTCCAAGCACAGATCTGTCATACCTCTCTACGTTCTCGATCGCCGTGTATTATCGCGTGAGTTCATTATACAGTCCAAATGTTAGTTTCGATTAGAGGAACAAATTCGAATATAGGAGAGAGTGTAATGGTTTTGCATAGATCAAGTAGCTCGAATCTCAAGCGTGACTTGATCTGGGTATCTAATCCAACAGCTTATTCTGTATGTAGGATATACAACGGACACATTAGAGTTAGCTATTATAGCCTTGGAAGAGTTAAGAGAATCCTTAAAGAAGCAAGGATCAAATCTTATGCTCAGATATGGGAATGCAGAAAATGTCATTGAAGAGCTTGTCAAAGAGGTACTTTCACGGGCAATTTCACATTTTTTTTCAGGCGAGATAACTCTTTGTCAAAATATGTACTATTGGATTGAAACAGGTTCGAGCTCCCTTTGTCTATGTGGAAGAAGAGGTAGAATACCATCTGTGCGAGGTTTTGGACGGTGTTAGGAAAAAATTGAAAGGTGTTTCTTTTCCTGGAGGTCCACCGAGGGTTGTTCTTTGGCGGACTCCTTTCTATGAGAGCCTAGTAATGAATTTGCTTCTCTTGCAATGTCAATTTCTGCGTTGAGATTCAGAACCAGTTACTTATGTCATTATGTGACACCTTTTTGGCCCTCCAGAATCTGACGGATCTACCACAATCTTGGGAAGAGTTTAAGGAATTAAAGCTGCCTCTCAGTTTGCCAGTTTCTGCAGCAAGGTTTTCATCTCCAGAAAGTGAATTGCAGTGGGAGTGGGGTAAGGTTTTCTTCAAAAGTCATGGAGTTGGATCTCGTGCTTTAGATATCTGATTCGTGACTCTTTTAACGCTAGGGGAAATGGTAAATGAAAAATGCTCCAGGTTCTGTGCCAACACTTGATGATCTGACGGACTATATGAAGGAAAGCTTATGCGAAAAAGAAAGTAGCTGGAGGGACATGGCACATGTATCTGCTGAAAGAGTATTAGTGGAAAGGATTGGTAACTTGAAGAAGGGGAGCAGCGTGGAGCCGATTAGTGATGGAAGTTTACGGAAGAAGGTGCACAACTCTGTATTTGTCACAAGAAAAAGAGATACTGTTGCTGGTGGAACTGAGGTTGTACTGAATGCTCTAGCAGGATACTTGAGGTACTTGGAGGGTACAAGTCGAGATGACTGGCAAGAGTACGTGGCAATTCTTAATTCTGAAGTTATTGATCTAACGTCTTGTTGAAGAGTGAGTGATCAGCTTTGGGTTTTCATACTGACCAGGGTTCATGCGAGACTTCGTGATGCCGAAATTAGGCCTGGAGCTTCATTTTTCAAACTTTTTGGACCTGTCCTCGGTCTTGGTATTGTATCAAGAAGAAGGGTTCACTATGAAGCAACCGAGTATGAAAAAGAAAGAAATGCTGGATTTATTTCTCCCTTTGGATATTCAGCTGCTACAGTGGCTGCTGCAACTGATGCTGTGTGCTCTAT
>NC_025694.1:7416461-7421892 GCF_000633955.1 Camelina sativa
AGACTTGCCTGGAAAAAACCCCATTCTTTGCATGCAAAGTCGAGCTTTTCAATCTCAGAATCCAAAGAAGACAAAAGACTCATGTCTATGATTGGGATCTGGTTTCGTAAACCAGTTTCACTTGAGATCTCAGCTTTGTCTTGACCAGACCGTACATACCTCGGAGGAACCGCCGTGATAATATTCTCCTTCACCATTTCTTGAACAGAAGGAACTATGATAGAGCGTCGGGTTACTCCTTTGCCTTCCATGGCCGCTTCTTCTTGAAAAGTTGCTCTAGTTTCCACAGAAAGATAACAACAAGTCAAACAGAATTAAAAGGACAATGTTTTTTTTTTTTTTGTGTGGGTCTAATAAGAAAGTGTCGACAAATAAGAGAACGATGTCGTTTTGCATGTTAGGTGTTCTCAGTAGGACGTAGTAGACCACACACTTGGCAAACTCGTTTATTTATATAATTAGATTACTACAACGTTTATCAGAAAGCATGGAAAACAGAGACGAACACAGAGACAGAGTATATATACTACAACTAACAACAGGAACGGTGTTGAGAACAGGGTTTCTTGAGCTAAAAGGCAATGGTTTTATGCATTGTTTCTTTTTAGGTTCTCATAAGATTAACGTGTAAGCTTTTCAGTCGAGCTCACCTCACGGGAGAACAAGGTAAAATGTTTCCGATGTTGACAACTAAAGCATTTGGGACTTGGGAGAGGTTTGACAGTAACCCACTTGCCATCTTTCTTGATTTGGAGACCATCAACTTCATTAACCTGCAATAGTATTCTGTTAAGTGAAGTACGATGCCGTTTTAAAAGTTTGGAACTTTGAATAACTGTACGACGTCGTCTGAAAACCTTCTCTCTGGACCACACATTTAGAACGAGAGTCTTCTTCAGTCTCCACCACAACAATTTGCTTCATCTCCCTCACTGCTTCGAGTTCATGGAAACAACTACTAATAAATCCAGTGATTCTGTTCTTCCTCCATCATCATCCTCATGGCGTCGCTCGCTCTCCCGCATTTCCTGCCTCACCGACTCCGGTGGAATCATCGGAAAAACCGATGCAGATGTTGTTTGTCTTCGGTAAGTACTAATGAAAGTTCCACGGCGGTTGTGTGGTTCAAGCATGACCTCCGTGTCGATGATCATCCTGGTCTCCTCGCTGCTTCCAAGCACAGATCTGTCATACCTCTCTACGTTCTCGATCGCCGTGTATTATCGCGTGAGTTCATTATACAGTCCAAATGTTAGTTTCGATTAGAGGAACAAATTCGAATATAGGAGAGAGTGTAATGGTTTTGCATAGATCAAGTAGCTCGAATCTCAAGCGTGACTTGATCTGGGTATCTAATCCAACAGCTTATTCTGTATGTAGGATATACAACGGACACATTAGAGTTAGCTATTATAGCCTTGGAAGAGTTAAGAGAATCCTTAAAGAAGCAAGGATCAAATCTTATGCTCAGATATGGGAATGCAGAAAATGTCATTGAAGAGCTTGTCAAAGAGGTACTTTCACGGGCAATTTCACATTTTTTTTCAGGCGAGATAACTCTTTGTCAAAATATGTACTATTGGATTGAAACAGGTTCGAGCTCCCTTTGTCTATGTGGAAGAAGAGGTAGAATACCATCTGTGCGAGGTTTTGGACGGTGTTAGGAAAAAATTGAAAGGTGTTTCTTTTCCTGGAGGTCCACCGAGGGTTGTTCTTTGGCGGACTCCTTTCTATGAGAGCCTAGTAATGAATTTGCTTCTCTTGCAATGTCAATTTCTGCGTTGAGATTCAGAACCAGTTACTTATGTCATTATGTGACACCTTTTTGGCCCTCCAGAATCTGACGGATCTACCACAATCTTGGGAAGAGTTTAAGGAATTAAAGCTGCCTCTCAGTTTGCCAGTTTCTGCAGCAAGGTTTTCATCTCCAGAAAGTGAATTGCAGTGGGAGTGGGGTAAGGTTTTCTTCAAAAGTCATGGAGTTGGATCTCGTGCTTTAGATATCTGATTCGTGACTCTTTTAACGCTAGGGGAAATGGTAAATGAAAAATGCTCCAGGTTCTGTGCCAACACTTGATGATCTGACGGACTATATGAAGGAAAGCTTATGCGAAAAAGAAAGTAGCTGGAGGGACATGGCACATGTATCTGCTGAAAGAGTATTAGTGGAAAGGATTGGTAACTTGAAGAAGGGGAGCAGCGTGGAGCCGATTAGTGATGGAAGTTTACGGAAGAAGGTGCACAACTCTGTATTTGTCACAAGAAAAAGAGATACTGTTGCTGGTGGAACTGAGGTTGTACTGAATGCTCTAGCAGGATACTTGAGGTACTTGGAGGGTACAAGTCGAGATGACTGGCAAGAGTACGTGGCAATTCTTAATTCTGAAGTTATTGATCTAACGTCTTGTTGAAGAGTGAGTGATCAGCTTTGGGTTTTCATACTGACCAGGGTTCATGCGAGACTTCGTGATGCCGAAATTAGGCCTGGAGCTTCATTTTTCAAACTTTTTGGACCTGTCCTCGGTCTTGGTATTGTATCAAGAAGAAGGGTTCACTATGAAGCAACCGAGTATGAAAAAGAAAGAAATGCTGGATTTATTTCTCCCTTTGGATATTCAGCTGCTACAGTGGCTGCTGCAACTGATGCTGTGTGCTCTATTGAGGTACAAACACTCACATAAATGATATCTCTGTGCTCTTACTTTCTTTTCTTAAGTATTTGAAGCTGTTTGATTTGATTTGGCAGTGGTATTCTCTCGTAGCTCTAAACAGAGAGCGGATTTATGAAAAAAGGCACGCTATAAGGATTTGGAGATGGAAGGGCTATCTTATTCAGGTTTCTGTTATTACTCATATTTCTCCAATGACCTACGTTGGTCAGCTTTGTAATCGCACTTCTGGAATTTTTTAATGGCATTTAAAACAGGAATCTCTTCTTTGTTTCAGTACACAGTGGCTGGCAATGAAGGCCCTGCTGTTCTTCTTGTGCATGGCTTTGGTGCTTTTCTAGAGCATTACCGCGATAATGTTGACAACATCGTAAATAGCAAATGCCGAGTATGGACCATCACAATCCTGGGTTTTGGAAAATCAGAGAAGCCAAATATCATATATACCGAGCTTCTGTGGGCTGAATTGCTGCGGGATTTTATGATTGAAGTAGTTGGCGAACCAGCACACTGCCTAGGGAACTCAATCGGTGGTATGCAATCTAAGTCACTGTGAAGTAGTATTTGCGTAAAAATGACACAAAGTTTTATAAAACACATCTAACTGAGTCTGTATGTTTTACCTTCTTATCAGGGTATTTTGTTGCATTAATGGCCTTCCTTTGGCCGGCCTTGGTTAAGTCCGTTGTCCTTGTTAACAGTGCCGGCAATGTGGTACCTGGATACTCTCCTCTCCCAGTCTCTAGAGTATGTATCATCAGAATGCATGAATATCTAACAGAGTTTTAGATTTATTTTTTTGAACATAGATATCATATAATTATCGCATGCATCCTACATGTTTCTTTTTCCAGGAAAGGCGAGTTCCATTTGGTGCACAACTGGGTGCTCGACTTCTCCTCTTTTTCCTGCAATTCAATGTCAAAAAGCTATTAAAGGATTGTTACCCAGTTGTAAGTAATATGACGTTTTTGACATCAGTATGAGAGAATGTATAAAATGGTCATATCATTATATACGGGGTTCTAACCCAACTTGCTTGTTTATGATGCAGAAACCTGAGAGAGCTGATGATCTTCTCATCACTGAAATGCTAAGAGCTGTATCCTTTTTTTTTGTTTTTGCATTTTATTTGCATTAACTGATTAATGTTCAACGAGAAGAATATTGGTGATTGTGGCGTTACCTTAATATACACGATAGTCCCAAGACCCCGGTGTGGTTATGGTCTTGGAAAGTATCTTCGGCTTTGATCTTTCACTTCCTTTGAATTATCTCCTCACAGGGTTTGAGGAAAAAACTCTAGTAATACAGGTATCAAGATTTTCAAATATATATTGGATCCTCAATCTAACTTCTATTAGGGATCACACTAGATCAGTATTCATTTGTTTCATTCGTGTATTATTAGGGAATGAAAGATCCCATATCGGATCCGAAGAAGAAAGTAGCATTACTGAAGGAGTATTGTCCAGCGATGGTGATTAAGAAAGTTGATGCAGGTAATAAAAAAAAAACTTAACTGCGCCATGTATACGGTATACCTTCACTAGTTTGTATCATTCTTCTTGATTCTTTAAAGTCTCATATTGCAAGTACAGGTCATTGTCCCCACGATGAGATCCCAGAGGAGGTAAATCGGATTATCAGCGAATGGATAGTGAAGGTCAATAAGGATGAACTTTACCATAGTAATAAACAAAGGTGAGGATTTGGTCAGCAGAAAGCAGTTTTTAAAATGGTATAGCTTGGTTGTGTCAACAAGACATCGTCATCAGTCCGTCCAAATGCAAGAAACATGACTAGTTAAACCAATTAAACAGGAACCGTCATTTTTCATTCTGACTATGTATATATACTATTTCTTTATTTATCTTTATGAGGATATTCATTCTGAGTTCTGACTAGAGCCTGAGTCCGTAATTACACGTTTTGTATGTTCTGATTCAAATATTTGGACGTAATGTCACTATTTTGTGTATCACCTTTTTAATCGAATCATGTTCAGCTTGTGTCCACTCTTGCCCCATACCAAATAAGTCCATCTCTGCCCCCATGTGGTATCCGTATGGTAACACTCCGATTATGGAAGTAGGGACGAGAAGCGATGGGTGGAGAGCACGTGCTGTTTTGGTAGAATAGAAACGACAAAGCGTTCGCGTATTTAAATGGAAAACTGCACGTTTTACTTTTGACTTGAGTGTCGTATTCAGTTTTTGACCTATTCTTAATTTTTTCCTCATAAATTAATTTTGCAGCAGGTTGGTTGCTTTAAAAGCTGAAATACAAAAAACAAGACAAATCCCACCAAAACGGTGTCGCGAGAACGTTGAAGAAGAAGAATCCCCCAATTAATTTGGCGCACTGCTTGCTTCCTTTAACATTATTATATTCTCCGTGATCCGTTTCCCGAACGATATTTTTCTTTTGCTGGTGGAATCTGAAAAAATCCAAAAATCGAAAACCTGAAATAAAAGGGAAATCTCGCAGACAAAGAGTCAAGGAAGAAGAAGATGTGGAGACGCGTGGCTTCACTTTCTCCGATGATATCTTCATCATCGAGATCCCTTGCGCTTAACCAGGTACGACGCCTCTCCTTGTTCCGTTTTCAATCGTGGTTGAATCTTTTGATTTTTGTGGTTTTGACTCAGCTCGTTTACTTGTTTATTCATATTGTAGGCAGCTTCTGGACTCAAACTTGGGGAATCTTTTGCAACACACATGATTAATCCGGTATATATATATATCAGTGAAAAGCTCGA
>NC_025694.1:7422378-7435997 GCF_000633955.1 Camelina sativa
TTTTTTTTTTTTTTTTTTTTTCTCGTTTCCGCCGTTAATGATGTGTTTTATTATCTGTCACTGTCACAGGAAGAACGAGCTTCACCGCCCAAAGAGAAAGCTCCATTCATAACATTTGTACTAGGTCAGTATTTCGATTCTTGTGTTTTTTATATGTTGGAACTTAAGACTTGGATCTATCTGGTTTAAAAAAAAAAAATTCAAGTTGAAGTTGATAAGCTCTCATGTGTTCTTTAATCAAAAGGGCACATTATCTATTATTACATTGATGTGAAGTAAATACTAACTATATAAGACATTTGGAGAACTTGAATCTAATGGATTTATATGATCACAGGAGGTCCTGGAAGTGGAAAAGGTACACAGTGCGAAAAGATTGTTGAAACTTTTGGATTACAACATCTAAGTGCTGGTGATTTGCTCAGAAGAGAAATCGCAATGAACACTAAAAATGGGTAGGGCTGATATAAAGATATATATATATATATTGTGTGTATTATCACTAAGTATGCCTCAAAAGTTTGTGGTGATCTCATGATTTCTTAATTTCAGGGCTACGATTCTGAACTTGATTAAAGATGGGAAAATTGTTCCTTCAGAAGTTACAGTCAAACTAATACAGAAAGAGCTGGAATCGAGTGACAGTAGCAAGTTCCTTATTGATGGTTTTCCAAGAACTGAAGAGAACCGTGTTGCATTTGAGCGCATTGTGAGTTGTGTATTATTGTCTCAGTCTGTTTGTCACTTATTTCATTGGAATACTCTTGGAACGAACATGAATATAGTTCCTTGGTACTATTGCAGATTAGAGCAGACCCTGATGTCGTACTGTTCTTCGATTGCCCTGAAGAAGAGATGGTGACGCGCGTCTTGAATCGTAATCAGGTCCATATTTTCACAGTACTTCTTCCCCTGTAATGTTTTTTCAGTTAACAGTACCATGTAACCGAATTGTTTGCTGTTACAGGGCCGGATTGATGATAATATAACTACAATGAAAAAGCGTCTGAAAATCTTTAATGCTTTAAACCGTCCTGTTATCGACTACTACAAAAATAAAGGAAAACTCTACACTGTGAGTTCTTTGCAAACATTTAAAACTCATTCATCTTCATTTTCAAGTCGATATATTTTGGTGCGGAAGCTTGGGGAAGCTGTTGATAATGTTTGATTCAAATGCCTTATCTGATATTTCACCTTCGATGCAGATTAATGCAGTAGGAACAGTAGATGACATATTCCAACATGTACTACCTATTTTCAATTCATTTGAGGTATAGACCTTTTCTCTCACTCTCTCTGCATTTTCGATTCAATAAATCTTTCTTGTTTGCGGTAAAAACTTCTACGCCTTGAGAATTCCTGTCATGACACAATATAACCAGTCCTTCGCGCATAGATCTATCGATGTTTTGAGTAGAACAAGATTTGTGTAAACATCTGCAATTTTTTTCTGTGCAGCAATTCAAGGAGAGTCGGCATGTAAATCCAAAGTCCACTATCAGTTCGAGTTTGGTAGAAAGTTCTTCCTGAAAAATTGTTTCACTAGTCTTCAATTCTGTTGCACTATGCAATTCGCATTGCATAGTTTTGTTTGTACTACTATCATAAGGTCAGAAAAAAAACCAAAAAAATGTTACTTCTAAGTTCTAATTTATCTATAAATAGATTTTTTTACATAAGTTATGGCTTGATGCTTCCCTCCATTTATCGAATTTTCAACTCAGAGGGGAAACAAAAGAAAAAAAGCAAAATGGTGAGTATCGTTGTACACAAACCAAGCTTCTCTTATCCATCTGTATCGTCTTCTTCAATGAAAAAGAAACCCAGACATCACCAACAGTTGAAGCAACAAAAACAAAACCAATACAACAACAACGGATTCGCTTCCCTCTCTTTCACCAAACCATCTCCCACTCCTCTCTTGATCGGAAAACAATCAATTCACCGGACCCAACTCGAAGCTTTAGACTCCGTCATTACAGACCTCGAAAAATCCGCTCAAAAAGGTATCTCCTTCAGCGAACCAGAGATCTTCGCTTCTCTTCTCGAGACTTGCTACAGCTTAAGAGCCATTGACCATGGCGTTAGAGTTCATCACCTTATACCTCCTTACCTCTTGCGCAATAACCTGGGGATTTCATCCAAGCTTGTTAGGCTCTACGCGTCTTGCGGCTACGCGGAGGCTGCACACGAGGTGTTCGATCGAATGTCTAAGAGAGAATCATCGCCTTTTGCTTGGAACTCTCTTATCTCAGGCTACGCAGAATTGGGTCAGTATGAAGATGCCATGGCTCTCTACTTTCAGATGGCTGAAGACGGCGTTAAACCAGACCGGTTCACTTTCCCACGCGTCTTAAAAGCCTGTGGAGGAATTGGGTCTGTTCAGATTGGAGAAGCTATTCATCGTGATTTGGTTAAGGCAGGTTTCGGATTCGATGTCTATGTGCTTAATGCTCTCGTTGATATGTATGCAAAATGTGGTGACATTGTTAAAGGAAGGAATGTTTTTGATATGATTCCTCACAAAGATTATGTTTCTTGGAACTCCATGTTAACTGGTTACATTCATCACGGTTTACTACACGAGGCGTTGGACATTTTTCGTCTAATGGTTCAAGAAGGGATTGAGCCTGATAAGGTTGCTATCTCCAGTGTTCTTGCTCGTGTTTCGTCTTTCAAGCATGGGCGTCAGTTACATGGATGGGTACTTAGGAGAGGAACGGAGTGGGAGTTATCGGTTGCGAATGCTTTGATTGTTCTGTACTCCAAAAGGGGACAACTGGGTCAAGCCTGCTTCATATTCGATCAGATGCCCGAGAGAGATACTGTATCTTGGAATGCTATTATCTCTGCTCATTCTAAAGATTCTAATGGTTTAAAGTATTTTGAGCAAATGCAGCGTGCTAATGCTAGACCTGATGGTATCACTTTTGTCTCGGTTCTATCTATCTGTGCTAATACAGGAATGGTCGAAGTTGGAGAGAGACTGTTCTCTCTGATGTCGAAGGAATATGGGATAAACCCGAAGATGGAACACTATGCGTGTATGGTGAATCTCTATGGAAGAGCAGGGAAGGTGGAAGAGGCTTACTCAATGATTGTTCAAGAGATGGGTTCTGAGGCTGGTCCAACTGTTTGGGGAGCTTTGTTATACGCTTGTTACCTCCATGACAATGCAGATATAGGAGAGGTTGCTGCTCAACGTCTTTTTGAGTTGGAACCAGATAACGAGCACAATTTCGAACTGTTGATGAGAGTTTATAGTAAGGCGAAGAGAGCAGAGGATGTTGAGAGAGTAAGACAGATGATGGTGGATCGAGGACTGGAGACATAAACTGGTTCTACTAAAAGGTGCGTACGACTTTATCTTCTTAAATCATCCCCAATGTGATGATAGTGTGTTGAGTGATAGGTGATCTTGTTTGTTCATAGAAAGTGATGTTACACACATAGGAGACTTGTTTGTTCATGGAGTTAAAGATGACATGACATGTGTGAACGCGTCTGATTGGTTAGCTGTTAGAAATGATTTCGGCTTTCTAGATTCTCGTGGGATGTCATTACTAGATAGATTATACTTTTTTCCTCTGCATTATTCAATTGATAAGCTCTTTCTCGTGAGCAGTGCTTCATATGGTTCAGTCACATGGGTTTAGTCATTGGTCACGTGTATTGGGACCCACCAGTTGCAATATTTAGAAAGCTAGGATCCAAATATGTTGTATATGAAGACAAACAGTTACAGCTCTTATCCTCTGTTATTGGTATTCACATAGCTGCACATTTATTGATGTTTCAACTAACTCCCATTCTTTGCTCTAAAAACGATATAGTGCTTTTTTTTTGTAAGGATCAATGTATCTGCATTCACACATTCATTAGTCTTATCTCTATAAATACCTGAAATCTTTTACTGCTACTCCCACTTTTAGTTGTTAAATTCAAAAACATAGTTGTCTTTGGAATCCAAAATGGCAAGAAGTTTAGAGCTTTCTTTGATTCTCTCTGTTCTGTATCTGTCCTCTGCAGCAGTAGCCATGGCTAGAAACCTTGGAGAGGAATCAAGTGGTGATATAGAATTCATTAAAGCCTCTTGTAAGACAACGTCATACCCGGACCTTTGCTTCCAGTCTCTGTCTTCATATGCAAGCGAGATCAAGCAGCAGCCACGTAAGCTTGCTGAGACAGCGCTTGCCGTTAGCATGGCCCGAGCAAAGTCAGCCAAAACCTATGTCTCAGGGATGAGTGATTATAAGGGAATCACAAAGAGGCAGCACGAGGCTGTAGAGGACTGTATAGAGGAGATGGGAGACACTGTTGACAGGTTGAGCAAGTCTCTGAAGGAACTGAAGCATCTGGAGGAAGGCGACAGCGGAGAAGACTTTTGGTTCTGCCTGAGCAATGTCCGGACGTGGACAAGCGCGGCTCTGACAGATGAGACCACATGTCTTGACGGGTTTGGAGGGAAAGCCATGGATGGGGAGCTGAAAAGCTTAATCAGAACACACATAGTAAGTGTGGCGGAAGAGACGAGCAATGCCTTGGCTCTCATCAATGACTTTGCTTCCAAGCATTGAAATTTTTTCAAAAGGGACAGTTTTCTCTTGGATTTGGTTCCTATTCGGATTTGAAGAGATGTGCTTTGGTTTGGTTTTTCGGAGTCATTTCAGTTTTCTTTCCGCGTCGTTGTATTACTACTATCTACGGTCCTCATAGTTGAAGGCATTTGGTGTTGATTTTTATCAATATATTAAAATAGAAAAAAAAAATATTTATCTCAAATATCGTGTAATAAGGCAAGCTTTGGTTGAGAAAAAGAGTATAGAAAACTTAAATAACGCTTGTCCATTATGTAAATAAAGTAGCTTTACGAATGTTTTTGGACAAAATTGTTCTACCATGCGTACGTACTTCTCACCTTTTTATGTGAACATAGAAAACATGCAAAAACTAGTCATATTATAAAGATAGTTTACAAAAAGGAAACAAACTTCTAAAAGTCTGCACAGTATTTCATGAAAATACCTTATTAGAATCCTATAGAGATTTTGTATGTTAGAGAAAGGAATCATAAAAAAAATAGGAATTTTTATAATTTTACTAGTTTTGTACTTTGTAATTTGTATAATACCTTATGTGAATCGTTGATAAGAAAAAGTCAACCACGTTTTTATCTTTTTTAAGTCAAAAGGCAACGGAAAATGGCCCAACTGGAACGATTCATCATATAGAATTCATAACTTATGAAATACGAATCATTCTGACATGTTGATCCATACACTGAATCCTCAAGCCTCGGGACGTACAATATCATTTGAAAAACTTTTAAACTCGTACGAGTTTGAATTGGCAACATTACCAAGCTATATTTTGGTGATATCAACTGGTTTTATAATCCAATATTTAAAGATACTCTTTTTATGTGCTTTCAGGCAGAAGACATTGCTTCAAAAAAATCGACCATATCTTGTCCTCTTTATTTGATGATTGTCATAGCTAAATTATCTCTAATTAACAATAGCTATGGTTTGGGACTACCATATTAACAATAAATATTTTTTTTGACCCACAAAGATTGATGTTTTGTAAATTTCAATAAGTTATCATTGAAAATATTTAAAATTTTGAATTGTTATTGGTTTAAAATTAAATAATATCTCTTTAATCAAAAAAAAAATATATTTAAATTCAGTAATCATTGTTTTTTTTAAATGTACAAAAGCTTCTAAACATCAATATTTTAGAGTCAGAGTGAGTAGTATTAATCTTCTTAAAGAGTATTGGTAATTGAAACCTCACAACGATCGATGCTTTCTTATTAACTTAGAAAGATTCTCCAAACTAATGTTTTCTTCTGATGACAAACCAAAAAGTAACGTTTCTTAACAAATTTCAAACATTTCAACATTCAAGTAAGAAGATAGAATATTTTGATATACCAAAACATAATCATTCTTTTCCTTAATATATATATAAATAAACTAATCGTAAGTCAGCTGAATCATGTATATAAATACTTTATATTGTTTTCCAAAAAAATTGAAAAGTCTTTTTTTTTTCTTGTTAAAGAAAGAATTCAAAAGTCCTTCATTACTTGAATGAAGGACTTCAAACTTCCAATATATTTCAAAATCCTTAACAAATAATGCAAATTCCAAAAGCTTTTGGGAAACACTCGAAAACGACCAGAAAGCATTTTCTAAAACATTTTTTCTTGTATACAAATTGTGTAAAGATGCTATATATCTAAGCTGTAAACCTAAACATGGCCACGTAGTAGTACTGTATGCGAATCAATTAATTCGTAAGCATTACATATTTGTGAAAACTTTGAATTTATATTACTAATTAGTATTAATTATAAATTTATAATGACATACTGTATAACAAAATAAAACGCACACATGGACATGCAAAGAGAGCTGGATATAGGATATTCAATAACTTAAATAATGAGTAAGAAGGGCTAAGGTGTTGCTTGTAGTCTTTGAAAGCTCAGAAACAGCCTTCTTCACCTTCTTCTTCATCTCTACATTTACTTCCTCTTCCTCGAATCCGTCCGTACACGTACTCTCGTCGGTCAACGCCGAGCTCACCCACGTCCTCACGTTCTTTAAGTGCTCCTCCGTAGTTTTTCCTCCACCTCTGACATACTTCATCTCGGTCAACGCTTGCTTGAGCTCGTCCACGGTGTCCTTCATCTCGTCCAAGCAGTCCTTGAGGATAGGGACCTCATGGCTTTTGGCTGATTTGGCCTTTAGAAGAAGGTTTGAGATGACTGATGTGGCATTTTTGGCGGATTTGACGTTGAGGCTGAGCGACGTTGTGCATAGTTTGAGAGGGTCGGACTTGATTGTGGAGGAGTAGGAGGACAATGAGCTGTAGCACTTCGTAGGGTATGTTGTCGAGTTGCATGCCGTTTTCACGAACGTGTTGTAGTTTTGGTATCTGGCTGGAGGAGTCGCTTCTGTTTTCGAAAAGCTTAATGATGAGTAGATGAAAACGATGAGAATCACAGAGAGTATCACGAAACGAGACATGTTTTATAGGTGTTTTGTACTTTCGGGTTTAAGAGAGAATAGAAATGCAAACTTTTGAAGAATTGTGAAACCAATGCAGTATGCATATGTATATATAGACACATTAATTGGTTTATATTTGTGTTTCAATTAATTAAGCAAATTATTGGATCGATCTTCTAGGTCTAGGTGTAGTAGACAGGGTAGCCCTGGATAGCCACATGAAATATTTGCTTCAATAATAGAGAAAAAAAAAATTGTTACTAGTCCATCAAAAAAATGGTTAATGTGTAGAATTGAACTTTTGTTTTGTTTTCGCAGAGCAAATGCGATTTTATTTTATTTTTGAAAATTTTAATACTACGTACTAGATATAGCCTTAAAAATTTCTAAATGTTAGGAAAATATTGGTTACAGTGAGATAATTAATTCTTATATTATTTTAATTTCTTATTCGAACCATGTGACATCTCATTCCGTTTGTTATATTCCCCTATAATCATCGATCATTAACCAGTTATGCATGTATGTTAGTCTGAATGCCCTCTAATCATTATGTTGTAAAGTAAAGGTGTAAATTAAAAATTAATCATTAGAAGTCTATCATATAATTTGCTAAACATGGCCGTTTCACATCATACGATCGTCTCCTTGTCTCTGTTTATAATAATTAACAAAACCTAGGCGTCTCAAATTATACCAAACTAAACTCAACTTATTAAGAAGTTTTGTTTTCTTTTGAAGATCATTAGTTCATTACAAAGTTCATTCCGGTGTTTAAGTAGAGGTAGCACGTGATGTGATATGATGCGCAATGCATGTAATATGAACATGGACCAGATCTCTTATTCCGGAGAAACATCAACTTATTTTATTTTTGGTTTTAGATATTATTATTAGTCATCATTCTTCTGTAATTATTAAGAAAGCCAGATCGACGTATCAATGTATCATGTACACTACACTATAGAGAATTAATATGTGAAGTAATCATCTCCGATGCATGATCCTATTAGTTATAGGCGTTTAATGGCTGGAAATTGCACATGATTTTTAAGTTTTTAAAAATTAATCAGCAAAATAAAATTTCTAAATCTGTTCACAAAATTTCATATTTGAGAACAAAGTGATATGAATATGATCGCATATTTTGAAATTAGAAGCCCTATCGTACTTTTTGTTAATAACTGTAAACACAAACATCTAACGAAGATATATCGTATTTAAAAATCATATGTAACATAAACTTCTAATTGACATTTCAAAGTTCAAACAATCACCGTATTATCTAGAATCATATGAAAGATTTAAAAAAAAAAATGCTGATGGGAGAGACATAATAAAGGATGTGGATGGTTTGTAAGAACATACAAAAGAAAAAGGAAAAAAATCGAACTTTTTCATTACAATTGAGAAGATTTTAAACCATTTTGACCTTAAACAAGGCAAGAACCAGTGTTGTGTTCAGATCCATGGGGATAAATTAATAAATCTAAACATTTAACGTCTTCTACAGTCTACAGACGAACTAGTGGGACTTCATCACTTCAACACAAAAAGATGTAAAAAGGCTCAGCAAAATGTTAAAACCGAGGGGAGCAACAACATTAGCATTAGCTTCAAGTGTCCATTTAGCATAGATGTTGCAGCTGAGTGGTGTTGTTCCCTGCAACAATCACAATGAAAAGTGTATTATGATCTTCCTCATCTTCTAAAGGTACAGCAAAAGAGAGAGGGGGAGAAGAAAAGTTTCAGATGAATACTTACTTCTGTAAGTTCTTAAGGGCACCACAGTAAAGGACATTTTCAGGGGGATCCATCTCTGTCTTTCCATCCTCTTCCGGGTTTGTGATCCGCATATAAGTTTCTTCACCAAGATACCATCTGTCAAGATTCTCTACTCGAATGTTCCAAACTCCCACATTATCAAGAGAAATAAGTACAGCCGTCCATCCTCCTGGGTAAACCTAGATAACAAGATAACCATTAAGAAAAATCCTGCAGATCATCGTAGTTTGAGGGATGCTACGATGTATGAACCTCGATTGTGCTTCTTGAGATGGCATCCCAGTTGTTATATGAACCCTTTTTGTCTTCTGACCATATACCAAAGTCCATCCTGTATAACATGGTACATCAACACCAGAGTTTTGATAGATATTAAGAGGAGGAACAAGAATAGATCACAAGGTGTCATGTCTTACCCAACAACAAAGAAAGAATAGCCATCAACATGAAAGCTCTGGATCTTGGTGTCGTTGTTCTGGAATACAACTTGTATAAAGCTCTTGTATGTTGCGTTGATCATAGATCTGTCCAAACGAGGAGGTCTATTGAAAGGTTTTTCAGGGAAGTCCAGCTTATAAGCTCCTTTCACTTTATTGAGATCCGCAAGCCTCACTGGAGTGCTTGGATTCACAAATGAAATCCCATTAAGTGTAGCACGAAGAGCACCGTTGATTGTTGTTGGAGGCAAACTTCTCAAAATGTATGTATTAGTGATGTTTATTTGACCATAGTGAAATGATCCCTGCGGATTTGGACGAGCTCCACTAGCAGATGTGTTTTGCCTGTAAATCAAAAGAGTTAGCTTCACTGGGACAAGAATCTAGTTGTAGTAAAAAGAAGGGGTATTTCTAATTTAAACAAACCTGATGGCCTTTGGCTGGTTCATTGCTGACCACGGGCTAGAAACATCTGTTTTTGGAACTGGTAGAGGACCAGAAACAGGTCCTTGGGAATTAGAATAATGGAGAATGGCAACACCAGTGACTCTTTGCCACACTGTTTCATTCACAAATCTAGCACTGGCAACAATGTAGTAGTCACTGGTGGCGTTTTGGTCCATGGTTACCAAGAAAGAATAAGACTGTCCTACATGAACATCAAAATCAGTAAAGTTCGCCTGAGAAGTATAATGACCCTCGGTTTCCACCAAAAGCAAATTGTGGTTCTGAATCCTGAAGTTCAAGCTTGTCGAGATCCCAACATTGTGAACACGGATTCTGTATGTTTTTCCTGCAAAACATAACACCATTATTATAGCATAACAGAACACTAATAATTTGCAGCGAATCTCGACAAATCTTCTTTATCTTGTACTAAAGACTGAAGATGTGAACTTCTGAAGTACCATCTTTACACGATGTTCAACTACATGCAACAGTTACTTATGAGCTAGGAGCATTATCTAAGAACAACACAAGTAACTGAGACTGGAGACTCAACACAGGCAACTCTTCAAACAAAATGTTACTAGGATGCAAAGGAAAGTCACATGAGAAGGTTTATAGGTCGCATGAGACAAAGTGAAAGCAAAAAATATCTCAGAAACTCCCAAAGATTATACCTGGTTCAACATGAAAGGTTAAGTAATCAATTCCATCAGGTACACTACTGTTGTACTTGTAAGGACCCTTCCCATTGATGAGGACTCCATCTGGCATCCCAAGTTCTTTCCCAGAGTCAAGTGTTCTCCTTAATGCCTGAGAAGCAACAGTGTCTCAGGTATATATATATATATATATAAAACACAAATGCGGAAAACGAAAATACACCAAAGTGATAATTACATACTTTATGGTCCTGAGTGTACCAATCACCAATAATGAAGATGAGTTCGCCGTCAGGCTGTGGGAAAGGGATAGGAATGACATTACGGTTATTAATCACGATGGGACCAAAACCCCCAGATGCTCTCTGAAAGTTGAGTGAAGGGGAGTAGAAAAAGCTTCCAATTTGATCCTTCACTTGAAACTGATAAGTAAAGTTCCATCTGGGAGGAATTGGGCAGTTTGTGCCAAGAATACCGTCTTGCCACGAGTTACGTCGCATTTGGACGCCAGGCCTATTCCAATATATCAAATGGTGAAGAACCCAAAGAAGCACATTAGTCTTTAGAAACTATATATGTTAAGGAGGTAAAAAAAAAAAAGAGACAGGCTCTCTTGGTCGTCTCACCAAGTCAAGAGGAGAGGCTCATCCAAATGATTGAAGACGTTAACAACAACATTGTAGTTGGTAGTAGCATTAAGCAGAGGACCTGGAAACTGCCCATTGACAGCTATAACCTGAATATACAAAGGTAACACTAAATCAAAGAAAGCTAAACACATACTCAAAAAATTCAATCTTTTTATGCCAGTCAAAATGTTCATATAACAGGAACAATTAGTTGAACACCTAAACCCATAAAAATCACAACTTTGAGATGATATGGTAATGGGTTTAAAATCAAGTTCAGTGAGTGACCCTCTTTAGCATATTTACACAGAAATAGAAGAAAGCTATCACTCGCCGAAACCCAAAAAGACAAAAAACTTGCGGTAACCACTTCAAATGCACTTTATACATAGATCCAGAGGTAAGAACACGAGTTTCAGAAAACTGAGAAACCAAAAAAGCATTCAAAGACGCCATTGAATCTCTAGATCGAAAGCGAGAACCTTTCCTAATAAAACACTGAACCCGAGACTTCCAGGAAAAAAAAAAGGGTAAGAAAGAAAACGAACCTGTTGAGGAACGCCGAGGGGAGAAGCGGTGATGTAAGAAACTCTGAAGTCGTAGGAGACAAAAGGGTCCGCCGCGAAAGACACGGCGGAGAGAAGAGCAAAGCAGAGGAGGAACACAGAACAAGTCGGCGCCATAAAGTTTGGGTTTTTTTTTTTGGTTTTAATGCGTGTTCGTGATCAGAAAACTTTTAAGGAGGAATTGACATAATAAAGGAATGAAATCGAAACGGTAGAGAGAAGGAAGACGAAGCAAATATGTATAAAGTGTCAGTGTGCGTTTTTGAAATTTTTCTTACAAGACACCGGAAAAATTTAGGGGACACTCCAACCTTTTTTTTTTTAATTATTTGTTTTTCTTTTGGCCTTAATTTAGTAATACCTTTTTTCTTCTTTCTTTTTTTCATACTTCAAAAGAAAATTTTGCAGAAAAAAAAAGCTTTACCTTTAATAACCATTTCATACAAAATAAAAAAAAAGCTTTCATATTTTTGTATTTTTCCCTTTAGTGTCAGTGTACTTTTTTGGGTTTATTATACTATACAGAGAAATATGAGAGAAATACATGAGCAATAGAAAGCATTCAATTTGAAAGGAAGACCGTTGAAAATACAAAGATTGAGGAGAAGACCTGGAAACATATGTTCAGAAGGATGTGGGAACATTATTAATCATTCTGTTTTTTTTTTAACATTTGTTTTATCCCAACTACCTCATATATTTTAGTAATGAGAAGAAACAGATAAACTTATTTAATGAAGGGAGCTCAACCTCAACGTAGTCGTAGTATAAAGTTTTATCGAACTAAGTAGATAGACGTCTAGAAGAAAATAAAATGAATTGGTTTCTCTTTTGCCAATTGCAATTTACACACGGCATCATGGACAATATGAAAAGTTGCTTCCTTCCTAACAAAACAATCTTTTTTTAACTTGAAGTTTGCGTTAAAAGTACCAACATGATACTTTTATATTGCCTCTTATATACAAAAGCAGCCTAATCGAAGTGGTTATGACAAACAAATATCTGTATTGGTTTCTTCGATAAGATTTTGTATGCTAACTATAACTTATATTTAATTTGTTCTGTTCCTCAAAACCTGCAGATTTTAACTTATCTAAGCCCGTATAGAAAGGATGTACTTGTAAGTTTTTCAGAAGAAAAAGATTTGATGATATATACTATATTACAGACTATTGGATCAATAACAGTAGATTCTTTAATTTACTTCATTTATTGTAAATTACACATTCTTATACAGTAGAGGTAGCAGCAGCTGCAAAGAGTGGTTACTCTCCCCCTAGATTGGAGCCGAGGCCAGACTGCGACAAGAAATCACCAGACCCCCAGGGCGTCATCACCTTATGTAAATATCCGAACTTATTTTTCGCAAGAGATCAATAAGCTATAGACTAGAGCCTCTTCTTCTTCTCTATAGCAAAAGAGTGATGCACATTGCCTTGTATTTACAGCAGGTGAAGCTTGGAATGTTGGGTGGTGTCTAAGACTTAAGGACAAGGATGTTGTCCCTCATCATTAATCTATACCTAAGGTTGAAATGGAAGTGCTGCAAATGCTTAAGTATATTTTACACAAACTATTGTCACATCTGGAGAAGATTGTTCACTGTAACAGCAACAGAGTTTGTTCTCTGCAGGTCCTGCAAGAAATTGAAGCGCAACAGGTTCAAGTATCAAGTCGCATGAATCTTAGTACTGAAATATTCACTTAAAGGACCAGTTTAGTGCAAACATGAGAACCAAGTACCGGACAATGGGTTCAAGCAAATTGACCACATAGATAAGTGATAAATTTCGGTTTCAGCCTTTCAGGTATGATTCTATGAGAATCTTTCCTTCCATTCAATGCAGAAGACAATCTAAAATGACCCACCAACTCAACCAAATATGCACTTCCCGTCAAAGCTATACAGAATATCCAAGATGCCGTTAAAACTTACCTGGAAAATAATTTCATCGGGCATGTGTGGCATGACTTCCCTCACTGTCTCAGCCATAGCTAGTATATTTGCCAAGCTTTCATTTGTCGTGCTTGATACAGTTCTCAGATGCAGACCACCTGTCCTTCC
>NC_025694.1:7436301-7453731 GCF_000633955.1 Camelina sativa
AGTGAGCCTATCCAAAGATAAGAGTTTTCCTTGAGATGTGGAGTTCTAATAGACCAAAAATGTCCACAGGAATGCATTCCCGGGCTCTAATAGAAACACATAGCAAACACCAGAAAGAAACGACCTGCTGTCATGGAATCGAGAAATTTAGATCTTTGGCAGNGGCGATCCAAATATAATTTTAAATAATGTTTAATTTTAGGCAATGCAAATTTAGTATAACAGCACCAAGATCAAGGGAGTCACTGAACAAGAATCATTAAGTTCTAAACAAATTGTTACTTTGGTGTTGTTGATAAGAAAAGCAAGAATGAAGAATGAACTGAACCTCGAAGTATCATTTTCGACAGAATTTGGCATCTCGGTAGGAAATAATCCAGTGGCTAGTGCATGCACGGGATTATTTTGTCTTTCAAGCTGACGGGCTAACTGTTCATCGCTTGAGACTTCCTCTGTGCGAGGGTTCACCTCACTTTCAGTTCGACCAACAAAAAGAGGCTTACGACATGTAGGACAGGAATAAACCTCATTTAGACCTTGATCCAACCTGCCAGCATCAAAGCATCGTCAGGATCACTAGTTTCAGTCATAAACACATGAGGCTGTCGGTATTTAGCTAAGCGCACCAGGATCGCAAGCATCCAAGATGGAAAAGGTGGTTGCAGTGAAGTCTTTTGGCCTTAGCCATAGGTTCCTGCCATTCGTTTAAGAGTTTGAGATAAAAAAATTATATGAAAAGTGAGTCTATAGCAGATGCATACCCGACATATGGCACATTCATCATCATATGCCCTTAACTCTTCAGAAGTTGCATCAGGAAGGGCTGCATGGAGAGCACCCAGAGCTATTCTTAGTTTAATGTATCCTTTTATTCGTTTCAAAATTGCACTTAACAATGCCTGCCAAACCAAACAGAAAAACCAGGTAAAATATACAACAATTGAATGCTGTGACGAGTATCAACTGTCAAGTAACATACACGTATGTTGAGAAACAAAACTGCGTCCACCAGATGAAAAGCAATGCCATGCAGCCACCAAATGTGCAAATAATGACCTAGTGCCATTATTAAAGTAGCCATGTCCAGGAAGAAACCAAGGTTACGGTTGAGGAGGCCCTTCCATTCCAAGAGTGAGCCTATCCAAAGATAAGAGTTTTCCTTGAGATGTGGAGTTCTAATCGGCCAAAAATGTCCACAGGAATGCATTCCCGGGCTCTAATAGAAAAACATAGCAAACACCAGAAAAGAAACGACCTGCTGTCATGGAATCGAGAAATTTAGATCTTTGGCAGTCGGAGTTCTTGACTGCTAAGTGGTTAATCCACATATCTAGTAGCTGAAACCCATGAATTAACAGCGCCTGCAAAAAAACCCGATCAACTCTATAGTCATCAACTCTATGGCTAAAAAAAAAAAAAGAAAACAAGTAGGACGAAGAAAACAACTAATATCAATTAAGTACCTGCAAGGTCTCAAAAGCTATACTGCATGGCTCAAAAAGTAACAGCAGATACACAGAGGAACCAATTGTATTGTATGTCATAAGGGAAAGTTTTATCCTGCAAGATTGGAGGAGAAAAGTAAATCCTTTTACTCAACATATCACCCAGACATGCTTGAAACTGATTACAAAAACATAAAACATTATCACACAAAGAGATCAAACGGGAATCCTAACTGGACTGCAGTCCACAAAACATTATGAACTCAGACATAATATCTTCCTCGCTCTATGGCATCCACATTTTCACTAAGAAGAAGCTTTTGCTTTACTTTTGCCTTGAAGCAGAGTTCATGCATACATGTTTAAGGATATCATCGCTCACGGTATAGCATAAACATAAAGCAAGCTATGCACTCTCTCTATGTTGTTAAAGAACTTTATGAAATTGTTCTTGAGAGGAAATAAGGTAAATCTAGAGAACAGTCTACTCTGATCCTCTACCAGAACAAGGAGTGTTTATGATGAAGAAAATCAAGATGTATGTAGGATCAAGATCAACTTCCAGGAGCACCAATTTTCACTAGAAATTAAGAGCAGTAAGAGCGTAGCCATGTAGGTTAATTCTTTTTCCCTCCTTGATAATACACACATTACCTGAGTTTTGTTTAAGAAGTACATATAGAGTCCAGAGAGAACCGCAGCAATTTAATATTTGACACTATACCACAAGGTTTAGGAAATACCACAACATATCAACAGAGAGGACCACGAACAGCACTGAATACACACGAAAGTATGTCCAAGGTGTAGAAGAAGGAGATGCATTCAATCGTTCAAGCCGGTCTCTAGCCAAAGCTTGAAACATCTACATGACATTACAAGATACACATTAGGGTCTCTAGAAAAGATAATTTAGAATTTGGTTTCTCGTAAATCAAGAACGCCCATTGTTCCATACCTTTAAAGTACATAGAACAGTCAACCAAACTGTCCACAGTACACCCTGAAATATGGTCGGGGGAATAACCAGTGGTAGAAATGTACCCTAAGGACAGGAGGATTAAAAGGGAGAATAAACTATTAACACCGAAAATACATACAAATATCTGCAGATAACTCAAATCAAGGAAATAATACAGGAGGAAATGAAGTATTAACACCGAAAATACATAAAAATATCTGCTGACTGCAGTTACGATATTAAGTAATGAAAACTACCAAGAATATCTCATACAAAACAACGACTGTAGGTTATTGAATGTCACATTCTTTTCAATCAAAAAACAGTTACCTTGTAAATGATATAATTGGCAAGTCGCTCCACTAACTTTTTAGTTTCAACGTCATACAAATCTCCAAAAAATAGAGTCTGCAGAAGATGTTTAAAAGACATTAGAAGTATGGTCAGAAGACATTTCCAGAAACATTTTAAACAACCAGTATATTATGGTAACAAACAGTATGAAGCTCTTGAGTTTCCATTCAAGCAAGACATTCAACTAGCCGGAAACGCGATTTTGACTCTGACAAATTAAGAACAGTTGCTCGAGGTAAAAACTAATAATTATGGTTTGGATAGTAACCAAACTAAGAACTGTAAATATAGAGCAAGTACCAGAAGTAAAATGTTACTCTTTTAAGTCTTACCTTGAGAGAAAGTACCAGAAGAATATACACATTGAGCACAAAATTTGCCAGCAGGGCAATAGTGAAATAAGAGCCCAGAAGCAGGTCAAGGGCATGCTCGGGGTCTCCTAAAGAGATGTTGTTGGCAATGAGCCCATCTGATCTAAGTCTATCGAGAGACAACTCTGTCCAGACTTGAAGGCCAATAAAGCTCAAAGCTGTTGATGCTACCGAGACCGGCAAGTACCTTATCCCCATTAGGAACTATAATAACAGCCTTCCAACTTAAACTTAATCCCCAGAATCTCATTTAGTCATATAAGCATGAATGCCATCTGCAGCAACATAATCTCTCATCAGTATTATTCACACTTGGAAGAGACAAAACAACCACAAAGCAGAGTGATGATCACACGGTAGATTTCATGTAAAAAAAAAGATACGATATTTACAGGGTAATTAGACCATTTGCATTCAGAAAACAAGAAAAAGAGAAGATTTTTTCGAAATTGAGCTCCAGAGAAGCAAACAACAACAAAAAAAAAGGTCCCTTTTTTTTTATTGAGTCATATGCCCCACAGATGAAACTGGATTTGTACAATTGACCGGAAAAAGCAAAAGATTATGATCTTAGAAATGTCACAGATTTGAAACCATCACATAACAATATCCAAAATTGAAGAAAGGGAGCTGGGATAGAAGATTCAAAGACGAATAGAAATGCAGATAGCAGCAGCAAAACAAGAAAAGAGAGAGAGAGAGAGAGAGAGAGAGAGAGAGAGAGAGATCAGAGTTGTGCAAACCGATCGAAAGGAAAAAGGAAAAGAAAACCTGAAACACACGAAGCTGTCGGTTGGAAGATTATCTTAAAAAGCACCCACCTGTGTTACCGTGCCTCCCTGTCTTTCTCTCTCGATCGAGAGAATCGAAAAGTAGAAAAGAGCAACAAAATTCTATATCTTCTTCTTCCTCCAAAGAATGTAATTTTTATTTATTAAACAAATAAAACTGATACGGTCAACACATGTTTCTTTTTTTTCTGGGTTTATTTTTCAACATACAGCAAATACTATAATTGTATTAAAATCATCTTATAATATGGTTTTGGGTGAAAACCAAATGCTCCACTTCTATGGTTTTTGTGAACATTAATGATGGTTAATGCATCTAAAAGTAAAGATAATTTGATACTATTAGATCTCGACACGCCGACAGATTTGAATATGACCCAATCAACCAAAAACACCTTTTGTCATTTAGAGCTTTCTTCCGAACTGTATATATATATATATATATATATATATATAGTTAGGTGCACAATTTTCCAATAACAACAAAAATTAGATTTCGTATGGATCAAAGTGAGCCCATGTAAACTTTTAACTCAAATTGGGCCTTAATAAGCCCATTAATGGATCTTCGATTTCCAGAATTTTCAAGATCTTCTTACGCTTTTCATGTCTCGATCAAATCACTCCAATTCAAAAACCCTAAAAAATAAAATAAAAATTCCGATCTACGTTCGCACCGGAGTCTGAGAATCTTGTGGCGGAGAAGAAGAAAGAAGAAGATGGGAATAATAAGAAGCAGCTTCTCTTTCCTCTCAGGGACAGTGTGCGGGATCTACATCGCTCAGAACTACAACGTTCCTAACATCAAGAAGCTTGGACACTGCGCCGTTTCAATGGCCAAGCAACTTGAAGAAAAATATCGCAAGCCCAAAAACAGAGACGACGTTTGATCTTCTCCGGTGAATTCACCGTTCTTTTGTTACTTTTTTTATTTTTGTTTCTGCTTATACTTTTGATGGGGGCTTTGGTGTGTGGGATTGTAAATTCATACAAGTTTGACAATCAAAGGAAGATTCTTTTTACTCAGTTTTTCAGATGATTTGATCGGTTTTATCAAATTAGGTCAATTTTATTCTCATTCAAACTTTAGAAATTAAGACATGATCATGTTAACAGAACAGAGCTGGGAAAAAAAAAGGAACGAACTTTAAAAGATTAAAAAAAGTGTCTCTCTTGTGAAATTGTTTGAAAAAAAAACTTAAATGAGGACATCAATGGGAGCTCTGGTTGCTGGTGATGATGATGATGAAGCTACTTTATCTTCTGAACCAAACAATATAGCTTTGACTTCTGCTATGATTAGTTTAGTGAGAAGCAATCCGGAGATGAATGCTGCAGTCATCAACATGTAAAACACTGCGTCCCAGCTAATGGCAGAGATGTAACCAGTGAGTACCGGTCCAATCGCAGCACCTACGGATCCTGTGCCGTCTATGATAGCTGTGACTGTAGCCAAAGCCCTTGCATTGCCTTTGAGAGATCTGTGTGTTCCGAGATCAGCTGAGACAGCTGTTGTGATGAGAGCGAATGGTCCATTTACAAAGACTCCTGATGTGAACATGAGGATGACATTGATGGTCATTGAGATATGTCCGAAGACTCTGTAGAGGAACAGAGCTGGGATTGCCAAGTAGATGAATCCTGCTGCTGTGATGGCTCTTCCGTCCAGTTGATCAGAGATGTATCCGGCTAAGACTCCTCCAACCACGCCTCCAACATCGAAGAGTGTCGACAAGTTTCCAGATGTCTCCTCAGACAGGTACTCTCCTCCGATCACTGCATCACGTAATTCAGTCAATACCTATATTAAGGCTACAACATTAGAGGGTCAAAGGAAGGAGAGATGATGAGAAAACATACTGTTGTGGCTGACATAGAAAGGAAGCCAGTAGAGGAAAGTGTATGAAACCAACTTAGTGAAGAAGAGACAGAAGGCGAAAGGAGCAACACCGGGGATTCTCCAAGCGGCCATGAACCCGATTGCTTTTCTATCGAATCCAGTACTCATTCTAGATTCCAAGAAGCTCTCTGTGATGGTGTCACCGAGCCTCATGGTGGAGTCAATCTCAGTTCCATCTCTCTCAGCCTCAACGGTTGGAGGGTTCACAGGCAAGAAAAGGTAAACAACGATTCCAAGAAAAGTCATGAGCAAAGATGGGCCAAGAAATGACCAACCCCATCCATATCTAAGCAGACCGGATGCGATCAGAGACCCTGTGATGTTACCAAGGGAAGTGTGAGCACTCCAAACACCCATAATCATTCCTCGTCTCTTCTTGTCGAACCAGTTTCCTAGCACGGCCACAACACAAGGCCAGCCTATCGACTGAAACCATCCTGCCATAACCTGAACCGCCAAGAAATAGTAGAAGCTGTGGAAATCAGCCCAGAACGCAACCCCAAAGAGAGCTGTGAAAAGGCCGGTCCCTATCATACCGATAGTCAGAAACGTCCTGAGATCCAAACGATCTCCCAAGTGACCCGCCACAAACATCCCAACCGCATAGACAGAGAGGAAAGCCAAGTCAATCTGCCCAAGCAAGGCTGTTCCATCGGGTCCATCAAAGGGTGCCCAACCACCTTTGATTGTTGATGCGGAAAGTGTTCCTTTGACAATGCTATTAGGCTTTCGGGCAGCATGGAAGGCGATATAGGCGACAAAGGTTAAGAGAAAGACTAGGGCTTGGTATTGCTTGAAGGACAGTCTTCCTGACCGCTTAAACCGTTCCAAGAACTGAATACCCCATGGCTTGGTTTCTTCATACAGGAATTGGGATGAAGTCCATGACGCCATCTCTTTAACAACTCCTCACAACGCCAAAACCTGAAATCAGATGAAGATGTGAGGTTACTGTCTCTTCATCTATTATTACTTGCTAAACAACAATTCTCAACATTTTTGTTAACAAGCAGAACAAAACTATACAGAAAACTAAAGAGAATGTAGAATGAACCTGGAATTTTGGATCACCTATTGGAGTTGGAAGAGAGGAGAAAAGTATCCCTCTCGCTCTTATTCTACAACTCGAATGGTGAAAAGCTGGGAGGGAAAAAAAGTGACTACTTAAAGAAAGTGAAATGGCTCATTTTGAATAACTTATTTTGCCCCTTTTGCTGTATGTTATATTGACCAAGCCCTTTGCTTCACTGGCCTCCAAATGTATAGATTAAATTTTATCATATGTGTTTTATAATCAAACTACGCAAACTTGAAGAAACAAATCAAACAAAAGAAGACGGTAGCATATGAATCGAATCCTTCAACACAGATGTTAAACTATTTAATAATAGTTTATGTGAAGTAGCAAGTCGGCGTCAGATCTATCCGTTTGTGCCCGCACGTAAGCCTCTGACTCTAACTCGTTTCTGCATCCTAAGATTCAACTCGTTAATTGTTTAGTTTATCTCCACAACTATGAGTAACATTCTTCTTCGGAATGATACTTCATTTTTGTGTCCAAATTCATTTTTTTTCTTTAGTTCATTGGAAGATGTCAACAAATATATAAATATTAAAGCATAAGAAAATGTTTTTTTTTGTTTAGAAAACAGTAATTATACAAAACGACTACAATTTTAGATTTGCCAAAATAAACCCGTAACGACAAACGGTTTTCGGAAATAACATCTAGAGAATGTTACTCTTATGATGGAGCAAGGTTGTAGAAAACTGACTTGGTTCTATCCCTCTTAATCAAGAGTACAATATGCATAAGTAACAATGCTACATCGTAGACGTAGATGGTACAGATGTTAAACAGTTAAATTTATATTGTCAAACTTGTGCGGTTCTCTTAATGTTCTTCTCCTTGTCCCACATACAGTGTGGAATCGGTAAGATTTTTTCAGAAGACTTTTGAAGTTTTCTTGTGAAAACAATTTGGAAAACATAATGACTTAATTAGAGACCTTTTCTCGATTGTTTGAGAGATGCTCACGGGGTATCATGTTTCGTGATATACCTTATTGTCTTATAATCTTTGATTGAGACATCTATCTGCTCTTCTCGTAGACATCTATTGTACTATTCAGTATGTTGTTTTTCCAGGTGGAATAGGTTCTGAAAAGAATGCGACAAAAACGCTGTCATCTATCAAAGACTGAGAGCGATAGAAACTCGATATATTTGATAAACTGCATATGATTCTTAGTGATGCGCGACGATATCAAGGATGATACTAGTCATTGAAGTCATATCGACATGATTCTGCAGGAACGTTATCTCGGTGCAGGTATCATTCATTCTAGTCTCTTATCGAAATGCAAACTGCAAGAACATGTGAAGTTAAGTTTGCTTCTTAAACTTTGAAGTCCTCAGGAGGCACCAGCTGAACTTCACAAGGAATGCATATCATTGACAAGTAGTGTCACAGCTCTTAACATAAAAGGAACTAATAAGGCCATTCCAATTTCTGGCTGGGTTCATAGAAACCGAACAAGAGGGTATTAAAAAAATAAAAGGGGTCTTATACCCAAACCAAGCATTCAACATAGGGGCATAAAGAAAAATACGACAACGACTTACATAGGATTAGTTCCACAATCTAAAATGCACAATAGGGGAAAAGACTCAAAGATGCATACTAGAGAGAGTAAAAAAAAAAAAAAAAAAAAAAAAAAANAACAAACCGATCAGGATTCGTAGGCTTTGAATATCATCTTTGCAGTTTCGTTAACGAGCTCAGTCCTCTGCAAACATAGCTCCACCTGCTTAGCCTTGAGCTTCTTCCATTTTTCCTCAACTTGTGTCTTCTTCACTCCATCACCAACCTTCTTCCAAACCGCAGTTATCGTAGATTCATCCAAACAGCAAGAACTCGAATTCTCAGCATTGAAGAACAATGCAATCTCTCTACCAATGGAGAGACCAGCCTTCCCCTCTGTTTTCTCCGGTCTTTGCCCTTCTTGTGGTTTCTTAGGAGTAGAGTGAGCTACTAACTTCATATCTTTCGTAGCAGCAGCAGGGGTTGTTCCTCCAATCTTCTTCCTTGATTTAGAAGTCATAACACCATTACTTCCCCAAATCTTTCTAGCCAATTCAAAAGCTTTACGCTCAATATCCTTAGCAAACTTAACCTCATCTTCCCTCTTTCCCTTTTTAGCAGCATTCTTAACAGTATTACCAAACTTCTTCTTCAACCTCTGAAGTTTGGTTACAATCTGGCTTTTGGTAGCATCGAAATCAATCAACTTCTTAACATAACTGCAAAAAGCATCACTGTCCTCATAAGGATCACCTTTGGTAGAAGTGAAATCAAGAACACCTTGAAGCAACGCAACCTCATCAGTCTCGCTGAACAACCTCTGAAACATTTTCTTTGCCTCCTCTTTAGAAATCTTCTTACTAGATTCATTATCATTTGCTTTCGTCGTCTTCACCGCATGCTCTGTCTCTGATATCTTCAGCTTCTTGTTAGCTTCAGGCTCAGCTTCTTTCAAAGGACGCTTGGATTTTGAACTCTCCGGTAAAGCCGCAGCAGATCCAGAAGCATCTGACTTAGCTTTGGCGGCCACAACAACATGCTTCTTAGCAGGCTCCGGTTCGGAATCGGACTCGGACTCAGATTCGCCTTCGGAATCAGATTCAGGCTTCTTTGAGGAGGACAGGTCTTTCCTCGAAACTTCAGCAGAAGACTCAGATTCATCTCCAGATGAACCAGATTCTTCCTCTTCACTCGAAGAAACCACAGGTGGGTTGTCGACCAGTTCCGCTTTCTTCGGTGCCATCGAAACAGGAGGCAGAGATCAGAGAGCGGCGAGAAAGTCTTTCTTCTCTTTTTTTTTTTTTTGTTCCTCGTCGCCGTCGATTAGCTTTTGCTTTTAGGTTTTGCGATTTTAGGTTAACTTGTCGGGTTTTGTAATTTTTGTGCCTTACTTTTTTTGTCGATCGGTTCTTACAAAGTTGGGCTTCCCAACACGCGCTATTCTCACTCCATTTTACTCTAACGGGCTTCGGCACTTTGGGAGTTTTTAATAGACCGGTCCGTCGAGTACTCTCGACCTCAGAATTCGTCTTCGTGTCTTATTGAAAAGTCGAATATATTAATCAACCATAGGTCCATAAAAGGTACCTAGCACGATACACTTATTAAGTTATTAATTTGTGCATAAGCAGCAAAATACACTGATCTAAAGCAAAGACAAAAACAACCGTTTCAAGAAACGTAAAAGAGGAATCCTTCAGTCAAGTCTTCAACATCGACCACAAACACTTCATTCAAAAGACATATCAATAAAAACAACACTAAACAAAACGACGACGTTTTTTTTAGTTGATATCGATCTGACGCACATCGGTACGCTCTGTTTCTTTCATCTTCGGAACCACAACTTTCAAAACTCCGTTCTTCATCTCCGCCTTGATCTCATCGATTTTGTAAATCTTCTCCGGCAATCCAATCCTGCTAGTGAACTTCCTGCTCCCGCTCTCTCCTCCTTCCCCCTCGCCGCCATCTTCTTCGTACTTCCCTTCTCCACGAATCACAAGAGTGTCCTGCTCCAGAGCAAGCTTCACATCCTCTCTGCTCAGTCCAGGCATGTCGATCCTCAGGTACAGAGCATCATCTTTCTCTTTGATATCCCAACCACGACGAGCTCCTGAAGCTCCCATGCCTCGCGTAGCTGATAACAGAGGATTCTCCATAAACTGGTCCATCAGATTCAGCACCTGGCTAACGCTTCTCGTCGGCGAAAACGGATCAAACACATCTACACATATATCAAAGATCAACAACCATGTCAATAACAACTATACAGCATTACTTGGCACCTACTCAAAATCACAGCCTACTATAAAGTGTCCAAATCGTCAAAATTTGCAGCTAAAATATCTGATTTGGTACAATTTAATCACCGTGGAGACGAGACGGACACAGATCTGGATGATATTTGAAACGATTGAGCTGGGGAGAGGGAGTACCTGAGAAGAAATCGCCACGGCGGCGAGAAACAGAGCGATCAGAGCGCCGGTCTAGATCATCGCCGTCTTCGTCGTAGCATCTTATGGCGTTGGTGTTGAAGAGGCGAGAGGAAACAGCTGGACGAAGAACGCTACGGGAACGTGGAACGATGGAGGAAGATACAAGTCTCTTAAGAGCGAGAGAAGACGCCATGTCTGTTGAAGAATTATGGAAAAAGCTTCTTTGAGAAAGTTTAACTGAAGAGTGTTGTGTTAATCTGAGAACTTGTGTGCGGCGAAAATGGAGACAGGGGAGGTTTTATATATACGAGTAAAAGAGTAGAAGGGTGGATATTATCAGGTGAGTGAATGTTCTGGAGAGATTCATCTTTCTCCGGATGGTTCTAGAGAGGTCCTTGGCTCCCAAGCTAAGTGAACATAAATTTTGAAGTATGTTGTCCACTTAACGGCCCATCAAATTTGGCCCATGTTATTACCTGGTCAGATAGATGACAGAGATTTTAGTACATCTTGCTTTGTGTCAGCCAAAGCTTATATCAGTTGTGTTTAAATGTTTTCGGTAACCAAGACAATAATCATAAATATGGATTATATATATTAGTTTGAGATGGTGCTTAGTGAGATTGGAAGCTGCATCCGACAGACTTAATATAAACCATATATTAAAAAAAAAAAAAATGTTACAATTATTCATTATTGGTGATTTCATCAATAACAACGAGAGTTAGTATGAGGACGATCAGCAAGCGGCCACCAACCACCGAACGTGGGAAGATAAGTTTTTGGAATAGCAATTTTTAAAAATGGAAACAAACAAATTAATAGGACATTGGAATGCAAACATATATTGGTAATGAGAGGTTAAAGAGTTTGACTTTTTTTTTTTGGTTAAAGACTAAAGATTTGACGCTATCTAAAGGTTTTATAAATTCAACGTAAACTAGATACATGAGGCCGTTTTGAATTGGAACCTTTTAAACTTATATAAATCGCCATGTTGTTTAATTGGAAGACGTGTCAATAGCTAAAGCTTTACCTAATTCGTATGCTTTTGACCTTACATATATAATCCCGGCCTTTCGTAAATACTCTCGAACTTATTATAGTTATTTAATAATGTAGACACACTAATACATGCAGAAGTGTTCTTACCCCGCCTCTACGTGCTGTCAACTCCTACAAGTCCCCAAGCGTTATCAAACAGATAATGAGCCCTAACTAATTTATATATCATGCATAATTATACAAACAAAAAAAACAGTGCGTGATAAAGTTAACCATCAAATGTCAAATACGAAAATGTCAACCACCACCACTAGTCGCAGAATCCGACCTCCGTCGCCAAATATTGATCGGAGCCGGAGTATATCCTCCTCGATCTCCCTCCCAGTGTCCTTAAACGCCTCATTCTCCTCTTCTACGTCCTCCTCTTCTTCCTCATCGCCTTCCAATACAAGTAAACGAGTGATGATAAGCAGATCACACTCCACAACAAGATCCTCCAGACCCACCGGATCATCCAACTCAAAACCAGGTGAGAATATAACCCCCGCGAGAAACAGCGCGTCAAGATCTCAAGAGGTGAACAGCGGTAGAAGCAGAGAGGCTTTTGCTCGGTATTTGGAGCAACGTGGGCGTGGCAGTCCTCGTAATAACAACGCTTCGTCGAAAGGTGTAAAACCAGGATCAGCGAGCATAGCTTCGGCGTGGGCGTTGTCCCCTGGGAGAGTTTCGACTCTGAAGACGCCTCTGTCCAGCTCAGCTCCGTCGGCTCCAATGTGCATGACGCCTCCTGAGTCACCGGTAAGCAAGGCTAAGATTAGAAGCGGTGGCGGTGGAGCGGTGGCCGGAGTTTTGAAGTACTTCATGGCGCAGAAAAAAGTATCTCCGGTTCAAGAGGAGGAGTATCACCGGTTTAGGGTTTTTCAAAATAGATTACTCCAATGGAGGTTTGTTAACGCAAGAACCGAAGCCACTATGGCTAACCTTAAGATCAACGTTGAGGTACAAAACTATATGATATAAATTTATATCTTGTGAATGTAACTAATTACAATATTCATGTTTGTTTTTATGAATGGTTTCAGGATCAGTTGTTTTGGGTTTGGCTAAGGATATACAAAATGAGGAACTACGTAGTGGAAAATTTGATTGAAGTTCAAAGGCTCCGTCAAGAAATCAAATTACGTGAAGTGCTTAGCCTCCAAATGCCTTTACTTAATGAGTGGTCAAAATTAGACGCAAAAAACTCGGAAGCGTTGAGCAAGCTAACTCGAAAACTCCATGCTTTGTCTGTCCGTTTACCCCTCGTACATGGTGCCACGGTTAGATAATATTCTTTCTTTTGGAAAACAAATTTGTTTATAATGTTTTTGCTAATGAAAAAGATTAATCATGTGGAGGTTATAGATAGATGTGGTGTCCATACATGAAGAAATGGTCATAGCTATAGAAGTCATGGACGAGATCGAAGACGTCATCATCAAGTTTCTCCCACGAGTAAGTCCACTTTATTTATGTTATTGACCTTTTTCATATAAAAAGAAATTCTTATATACATGATAATAAGAAACTTGTCTTGGTGATTAAATATCAGCAGGTTGAAATAATCCTATTTGAGCTGACAGAATTGATTGGCATGTTCAATCAAGAATTGATATATTTTGAAGAAATGGAGAAGTCCCTTTTATCCATTCCTATCTTTTCGGTAAATCAATATCTCTAATACTCCTCTCATTATATTTGACCGGTCCGGTTTAATCTATAACTTTGGATGGTTTGATTCTTTGTTTGGAATTTAAGCTTTAAAGGCTAAAGTGGCGAACTGCTTGTTTTAATTAACAGGCCAAGGAAAGCAGCTTGAAGGTCCATTTTCTCCAGAAGAATGAAGAACAGAGGAAATCTTTGCAAAGTTCATAATTTATTTCCTCTAATAACTAAGAGTTGAGATATGTAACTAAATATTAATTATAATACATACTAGTGATGTTTAAGGTCATAGATTCACATCTTAAGCTGTTGTTTTAATTGGAGGTAATGTAGTAGGAATTTAAACCAAAATGTTCATGTGAACAGAAGTTATCCTTGTAGGAGGAAAGATTTTATGGTGGAAACACTGCGTATCTCAATTTCTTGGTTTGATTGGATTGTTATTTATCTCATCTCCACATGTGAATATTCAACATCTCATTCATTGGTTTGTTATATATATTTTTATTAATAAAATAATTATCTTCAAACTGCGAGTTTGCTTCCGAGGTTCTTTCTCTTTAGTGGTCTTAGGGGCTCGGTCAAATTAACCCAGCCGGGGTTGTTCTAGCGTCCAAGGTTTTATCATTTTATAGCTACTATAGGTGTTAAGCTGAGCTTATAGAGGGGGAAAGGATTTGATATATTATTTTATCTATCATTCTTTCACATCTCGATAATAGAACAAAATACAGAAGTGGATGGTAATTGGTATGAATATGATTAACTTTTGTATTTCAATATCTAATAAGGTCTCCTAATGTAACGCCGTGACCGCCACCTCTTAGTGGGTTCCATGTCCACTCCTATTCCATGGGCCCACCTTCCTTATTGGGTCTCACGTCTTCACTAGGTCCGTGAGCTCATCTATATCCAACGGCAGGTTTTGCTACATACATGAGGCTTTAAAGACTTGTTACCGTCCCTACAAATCACCACATGATATTTCCCTGTGTTTTGTCCTCACTCGCACAGTTAGAGACTACTCCAACTCAAGCACGCTTAACTTCCCGCTCCATTTATAGACTACTCCAACTCAAGCACGCTTAACTTTGGAGTTCTCTCAGGACCCTTGACCGAAAACATAAGTGTACTTTGGTGACATAGGTGACCAAATCAATTGTTTTAATCCTCTCCGCAAGTCTTTGAAATCGGGGTGTCACACCCAATTTCCCTTGTTTCTACTTTCTTCTCCAATTAACGCTGTACAAAAATTCTTCAAAATTCGAAGGTGGAACTAGACCATTTTTGGAACATGTTTTGGCTCATTATTTTTCCAAGTCTTTACTATAATATTCTAAAAAAATGCAGGATATCAGATCCATACTAAATTACCTTTCACAATCGAGACATAGGTCTACAACAAAACCCCGTTCTTAAACCAACTTGGTCTAAATGAAACTCTTGTTCTTAAATTAACTGGTTTTCATCTCTCGTTTAATGGGTAAGTTTATGTCATGTTATGTTATGTCTCTTAAGGTTTAAATTTTTATATCATGTAGGGCTAAAACAAACGAAAATAATATATTTTTCTTCTTTAGCTTATAATTCCGAAATCTTGTTACAATGGTATTCAAATATTATCATGCATTCCAAGGATAACATTTTTCTTGACCTGTTAATCTACATGGACCATCAGGTCTTATACTCCAAACACACGGATGATGTTTACATACATATTGATCTCTCCTAGTTACAAGAATATCAAACCATTTATCTTGACTTCCCCATTTAAAGTGACAAAAGAACAAAGTTGTTTCCCAACTGTTGATAGCTTCTCTAAATCCCCAGTGTTGATGAAGGACTAAAGATTGTGATCCTAGATCTTTGTCCTTCGATTTGCAGTGTAGTCCCAATTGAACATTTGGATCAATATCATTGATGATATCAACATCTAAATGCAGTCTCGCCTCACATAGAGAACCCAAGAGAATAACCATGAATGTGACTCTAAACAGTATGTGAAATGCGTATGAGCCACACATTATGAATAATTTAAATAACAATTGTGAATGTTTTACAAAAAATGAACTTTAGGCCCATCTTTTTTTTGTGTGTGGTGAGCATCCATATTTTTATAAGTACATCTCACGAATGAATGACTAAGATTTTCAAAGATCTGATCTTATCTTATATTCCCTTCATTTTTTCTAATATGATTTTTTTAAATTTATATTTTTTCTTCTAAAATAGATGTTTTTTCTCAAAAATCTATGCAAAATTAATTGGATTGGTATTAACTATTTATATTATGCAGATTTTTTCTTACTGCTTGAATTGGTATATTAAATTATGTTTTGTATAACAATAAACAAAAATTCAATAATTTCTTGATTAGTGTGCACTAGTCTAAAAATCATCTAAAAAAGGGAGGGAGTATAATAAAATAAGATTCATCCATACTCACATGTGCCATTTGCCTTTGACTCTTTGTGACATGAGTCATTTAAAAAAGATCTCAAATACATTGTTATCTATTTTTACTTTATTAAATAATATCATTATATATTAAATTAACTCCTATTTTTCCTACATTTTAAAATAAATAATTCACATAATGTTATTGTTAAAATAACTTTTGACATGGGTCATTTTAAAAACTCAAATACATTATTGTCTATCTCTTTCTTATTAAATTATATCATTATCTATTAAAATTCTTTCAAAACTAAATAAACCATAACAATAACATTATGTGAACTATATTCACCAAAAAAAAACATTATATGAACTATTTATTTTAGAATGCACTCAAATACATTATTATCTATCTCTTTCTTTACTAAATTATATCATTATCTATTAAAATTATTTCAAACCTAAATAAACCATAACAATACCATGAACTATTTATTTTAGAATGTACTCAAATACATTATTATTTATCTCTTCTTTATTAAATTATATCATTATCTATTAAAATTCTTTCAAAAGTAAATAAATCATAACAATACCATTATGTGAACTATTTATTTTAGAATGTACTCAAATACATTTTTATCTATCTTCACTTTATTAAATTATATCATTACATATTAAAATTCTTTCAAAACCAAATAAACCATAACAATAACATTGTGTGAATTATTTATTTTAGAATGTAGAAAAAATAGAAGATAAATTAAGAGCATAATTTGGATGAACTTTATTTTATTCTATATATATTTTTTTTTCAAATTGGATTTATTGGGCCGTACAAATATCTAAAATATTTGGGTCTCTGTTTTTTTTCTTCTTTCAAATAGTCATGTAATTGATAGCAACTAAACGAATACAAAGTATGAGAATGCAAAATTAAGGAGAACTCAAAACTATATAAAGTATTGAGAGGAAATGTGACAAAGTTACTTTAAGTGAGATAATTAAATCCACATGGTACGATAGTTCATCGTTCATTCACATATTAAAATATACTTACAAATTAAGATATGGAAATCGAAAATATATAATCCAGCCACACACACACATGCTCAAGAAGTTTAGAGTTTCTCACTATACATCATTACCAACTTCTCCAACTATTGTTTTAATAAACTAAATATATAAAAAAGAAATTACTTAATTATTGTAAATTTGTAATGACCAAAATTTTATGGATATAATTATTCATGACGATGATATTATTAAAAGCGTATCTAGGTCAATTGGAAATCAATATTTGCAGAATAGCAGAGGGCCCGAGTTTGCAAAATCCCCAATTTTTTGCAAAATCCCCAATTTTTTTTTTGGTTTTTTCCCCGTTTCCGAATTTCTTGCCGGCGGAAGACTGCCATGGATTCAGGCGACCAACAGATTCCCCGGAAATCGAAGGTAACCTTTAACTGATTCCGTCTTCTTGTTC
>NC_025694.1:7454479-7458676 GCF_000633955.1 Camelina sativa
ATCGTAATTTCATCTCAAATCTCGTATATTATCTCGACAGCGGAGGTTCCAACCAAAACCGCCGACGCCTTCTCTCCGGCCGATCGTCCCAGCCATCATCAACACGTAACTAACTCGAGTCATTTTCTTTTGTTTATTCATGTTGATTTCTATAAATATATTTCGCGTTTTATATAAGTAAATGTGAAAGATTTAATTTTAATATCATCACTCTTTTGATGATACACAGCGAAGCTGAAGATGATGAGGAAGAGAATAAAAAAGCAGCTCGCCGCTTAGCCAAACGTATCGGCGTATGTACATACTTTGTCTCTCAATCTTTGCTCTCTCTCTCTATTTTATTTTTCTTTCAGTATTGGCTGATTTAATTAATCAAAAAATCTTATACATTAGATTATTATGATTTATGTTATACAATTGTGTTGATTGTAGTAAACAACCAGCTTAGTTGTCATCTCCATTTGTTAAATCCAAATGATCAAAGTTGATATGTAACTTTCTTGTGTTGTTGTTGTTACAGATTGGCCAGGGGAGACCCAAGAAGGAAACAAAAGGTATATATATTCATGTTACTATATATGTATTTACATTCTTCTGAGAGTTGTGTGATGAAGTGAAGGTGGTGGTATGTGTAAATATTATTATAGCAGCGTGTTTTGTTTCTTGAAAAAGTTTTGAAAATCTTGCAGCTTCTTCTTCCTCTGAAGTTGCATTCCAGTCAGACTTCTCCTCACTTGCGATAGACTTCCCACTTCTTCTTCTTCTGCTGCTGATATGCCTCCTGCTATTATTGCTCGAGAAGATGAAGATGAGGTTCATGATTTGGTTACAAGAAACGAGGATGGCTACGTTGAACCTTGGGTAACTAGAATCTTCAGATAGAGCATCTCCCAATTTCTCTTCTGTTGTTTTATGTGACATAAGGTTTGGCTCATTCCCGTTTGCAGGATTATAGAAACTCCTACTATCCTACTGTTCTTCCTTTGAGAAATCCTAACTCTGGTGATCCAGGTATCTCTCCCTACTTTGCAATAGTTTTACAGCAACCATATGTTTTATGTTAAATCTCAATATTCAGAGGTGTGAGTGAATGTGTGTTTACTCAGTAAAATAGCTGCAATTTTCCATCAACTGAATCCCACTTCTTGTGTTGGTAGAACTTCTTGACCAGGAAGAATTTGGGGAGTTGGCTAAACACCGTGAATATGATGAGAACATCAACTCAGCAGAAGAACTTGGTCTGACATCGGTAATAAACTTTGTGAACAAATTGGTATTGACAGACATGTGAACTCTTCGCTGAGTTTGATTGATTGTATTTTCTGAGCTGCCTGTAGGTGCAACACTGCAAAAAACAGATGTTTTTCTTTAAGTTTCCAGACCGTCTCCCTGTAATGAAGCAATCGACAGGAAAAAACACCAAGAGGTCGATATCGTCAGAGAGTAGTTCAATAAGAAGCAACCCTTTTGAAGGTTTACCAGAAGGTTTCATGGGCAAAATGCTAGTTTACAAGAGCGGCAATGTCAAGTTGAAACTTGGAGATGTTCTCTTCGATGTAAGTCATTTTGTCTCATCATTATTACCTTTTGGTAGAGTAATCATGCTTCTTTCACCATGTATTCATCTATTTAACTCTCGGTCCTATACATATATGCAGGTCTCTCCAGGTCCAAATGCAAAATTTCATAACGATGTGGCAGCAATCAACACCAGAGGGAGGAACTGCTGTGGCATTGGTTCTTCAGCGAAGCTTGTGACCGTTACTCCCGATGTTGAGTCTCTTTTGAACACTGCTTCGGACATGGAAACACACAAGTGAAGGTCGTTCTGTACGGTCCTGTTCATACAAGGATGTGAAAAGCGTAGAATTGACCACTTAGATTCTGTAGCTATAAACTAATCTTCAACCATGATCGTAAAAACTCTTCTTGGTGTCTACTTTTGTAGTAAGAGATTCAGTAATTGGGGTAAAAGAAAACTCAACAATTTGAAACATTCAGAGTTCTTATTATGGAAACGCAACGGAGTGAATCTTGTAAAATGTCAACAATGGAGTACAAAACCGGAGATTAACAAAACAAACCACATCGTGACCTGAAAGAAAACTTAACAAGTAGTGTCCAAGAGACGACGACTAAATGTATTGTCGACAAATTTGAAACGATCAAGACCTGTTGCAGGCTCTGGAAACCATCACGACCAGTAGGACCACAATGGAGAGGAGGACCGAAGTCATCAGCTTTTCCTCAAGCCAGTTGTTGAATTTGGCATCTTTCCCCTTCTTGTTAACACCATCGTCATTGTAACTATTGAAAAGTTCGGTCACAACCTTTGTAATTTTCACAAACACTTCCGTGGCCTTAACCATTGTGTTGTCAAATACCCACTTTATGAAATCCATTGCTGCGTTATTCTCCCCAGGAGTGTCATCTGAACTCTCCTCATCTGTTTATACGAAAAAAAATAGAAAAGACCAGACTAGGCAATGAGTTCCCTGAATGAAAAGTCTGTCAAATGAGAGGCTTAGATTGATCAATTTATTTGTCCCTATACCTTGACTTATACCATTGTTGTACAAGTCCCTAATCTCTCGAACAACATCGTTGTTCATCACTGCATCCCAAACTGCTTTATCCGAGGACAATGATACTACCATCCTCTGCACAAAAATGTGAAAAGCCATTTTAGTCATAACATACCTTATCCATACAAAACTGCAAAATACAGAAACTTGAGCTTAGTTAAATCAAGGGAAGAGAAAAGGAGAAGATCACCTGGACAGATGGTTCGGTACGTAGAAGGTCAAAAGCATTGTAAACCTGATCATAAGCATGAGGAGGCTGTAAGAGTCTTGAATGGCATAGTTGCATTGAAGGCTCCATCCAGTCCAAATCCGATCCAAATGAAGGAACTTGATGAACCATCCCTGTAGCTATAGGGCTTTGGTTTCCAGTTCCACCACCCTTTTCTGGATAACACTCGTATTTGTCTCTAACCAGCTTAGAATATGAACTCCCATCGAATACCCTTATAAAGAAAAACAACAAGAGTCAACAATTACTCAAACAACATGTTCATAATAAGTAAACAAAAGACCAATAATTAGGTACACTCTATACTACAAAACAAAACAACTAGGTGGGGTAAATAAAGGTGACACGGGGACACAAAAGGAAACAGTTATAGAGTTTCAAACTCTGTTCAGATCATCACATCAAGACAATAGTCACATCACAACAATCATAGAAACACACAGTTCCAAATCAAGAAAAGAAAAGAAAAAAATGATTACTGCTGGAGAGAAGAGACAGCATCTTGGACTTCATCAAGAGAAGGAACAGAGCCAAACAGAGAGTCATCTTCTTCCTCCGAAACCCACTCAAAATCGTCGTAACCACCGGTATTAACAAACGAGAAAGCGCTGCCGCCGACGCCGCCCCATCCAGAGGTTGCAGCCACGGGGATATTCAACAGAGACCCCGCAGCAGCCGCCGAAATCGTAAGATGGTTAGAACCAGAAGACGATCCCAGTTTCTGAGCATGGGAAACAGCAGGGGACGACGTGGACGACGAAGAAGAAGAAGCAAAGGGATCTTGAATTCCTCCGTTGGCTACGCCGGTCCTAGTCATGGCACGACCGGCGGCGCGTAACATACCTCCGCCGCCGCCCATAGGTCCTCTTCCTCCACCAAACATGAGATGAGACGCGATCAAATTGGTTTCTCTTTTTTTTTTTTTTTATTAACTGACGACGACACAGGTTTCGTGCGGTGTGAGTTTTGTCTTTTGGTCTAACCGAGTGGGGGATGGAGTTTAAAATGGGTCTGTGATGGAATGATTTGGCTGCTATTTCTTAGGTTTTGGTACTTGAAACAGTTTTTTGATGGAATCGAGGAAGTGGATAAAGTTATATAAATGCAAAAATGTCTTCCCTTTAAAGATTTTCTAAGATTATATGACTTTCCTCAGTTTGGTTTGGTCCTTCTTCTCCACGACACGCTTATCCATTTACTCTCTTTTCGCATTAAAACGCAATAAAATAATACTACTACCATTCTTTTTATAATATTAGTTTTCCATACTCGATTCTTCTATATCCCAAATTTATACTATCACTATATGAGTTTCCTAAGAAATATTCTACAGAATAACAAATGATTTGCTGCTACATGGTCTGATTTTTTTTTTTTTTTTTT
>NC_025694.1:7458773-7463429 GCF_000633955.1 Camelina sativa
TGTGTGTGTGTGTGTGTGCATAAGTTACAGAATTTCATATTGAACTGGGACATATCTGGTTAAAAGCCTTATTAAACCAGCACGTAATAGTTTTCGTTATTTTTTGGTAAAGCATGTATGGGTTTAGAGATAAATCAAAACATAATGAGTCTTTTTCAATTTGAGTTTTGGTTGCGTTTTCAATTGGATTTTTATATGTTTCATTTGTTTGTTAAAGTCAACATATATTGTATATAGGCGTTTCTGTGTGGCCAAATTAAGTTTAACTTGATATGCGTATCTATAGATACAATATTGATGCAACTCGTGTTAAGAGTTTTCTTTAACTTAGAATAATATAATTTAGTGCAAAACAATATTGATGCATGTTCTTACACTTTTGACAATTTTTGTTTAGTTTTTTTCTTCTTTTGTTTTTGGTTTAGTTAACCATTGATATTGACCTGAACAATATATATGGTTGTTCACATGCAAAATACAAAAACAGTAATACGAATACTAGACTCAATAGCATGAAAACTCCAAAACCAATTTGAAACTCCAGAAAGACATTTCGTACGGAAAAGGAGAAATCAACATTAAAAAGAAATTAGAATAGATTTTTGATTTTCTTGAAGATATTTTAATCATTAAAATAATGTGTTATAACCATATGTCCTAATCGTATGAATATTCACGAGATGACTCCATGGATTAAGATTTTGGCGTGAAGACAACGAGTTAAAATTCGAGTTTTCCACCTTTAATCATCAATCATCATTATCAAGGAGATCATATCAACAATGACATGATATTCATTTTTCGCAACTAACTAATTTTGTTTTTTTTTTGCTTCAGTTTTTTTGGCTTGTCTTGGATTTTGCCAATATTGGTTAGTTATGATTATGATAAACATCGAGTCCGGTCCAGATTTACCAATTTTGCCGGTTTAAATCTCGTATCAGACCAGCTAGTCGGACATATCAAGCTACAAACCAACAAATACTTCGGTATAATCATTAATCAACCTATTAAAACCCCCATACCAACAATAATTAGACCAAAACAGGCTAAAACTCGCAAAAACTGGCCAAAACACGGTTCAAACTAATGTTTAATTGAACTCTACCCAATTCGTGTTCCACTATCCCTATATTCATAAAAGAAAAGTACAAAATTGTTCTCGGGTCGGTTCAAAATTGGCAAAATAACCCGAAATTAACAAAACGGATCCGGGTCAAAAATATTCGATTCTTTAAAATTGGATTATCGGGTAATGATTTGGAAGTGTAATTAAAACAAAAGGAAACTAATTATGAGAATATTAGTCGTTCCTTTAATTTAGGAAACTAACAAAATTTGCTAATTAATGTATATTTTATCTTCTAAAGTTTACAAATAATAATAACTACCTAAACTTTATGAAAATAGAAAATCTTTTTTCGTAAACTAAAATATTTTTTGTTCCAGTAATTTAAACTAAACTTAAATAGATTTTTCAAAACTAAAATATTTTTGGTTCCTGTAATTTAGGAAACTAACAAACAATTAGTATTATGTTAGTTTCGGAAACTATAATTATGATATTTTAAAATAATAGAAATACAATCAGAACATATACTATATGCAATTTTGATTTATAAAAATATCATTTGGTTACAAAGATATTTCCTTTCAAACTGTACCTAATTTTTAGTCATCTAATTGATTTAGATACCGTAAATCTTATTAATTACTATCCTAAACTAACAAAACCCAAGAATATTTCCTTCCAAGATTTGATTACCAAAATAAATATGGTTAATATTTTAAAAATTAGGAGAATATACCCTAAAATCTAAATTGATAGAGTAACAGTTATACGTCTCCCTATAAATACATGTTAGTCATCTAGGTTGAACACGATTATACGTTCCACATATTATTTGCTTCATTTCTCGATTTAGCTTTCCAAATGGTTGTCATTCTTCCAATAACATAAGCTACACACCAAAAAAAAGAACTTGTAACCACTTACTAAAAACCATGAAATAAGCTTATATTTGTACTTTTGTTATGTATCATATTCGTTTTCATTAGTTTATATGTTTATATGTATTTTTTTTTTGCAAGAATCCATTTATTATGTTCCTAAATCAATGTGTTTTTGTAGGTATCATTGGTAAGGAATCTAGAGATTATTCTTTTTATGTATTGTGGGTTCTTACGTAGATTCTAATGTCAGAACATGTATGTAATTTTGCAACGGTCACAACATGTAGAAAATTTATTCCGAAAATGTTTTCTGTTTATATTAATCTTTTTTTTGAATCAAACTTAATTACTTACACAATATTTTCCTGTATCTATTTAAAAAGATTAATGTATTATTTTATTTTATCTAAATTCATTATAATGTTAAAATTTTATCTCTTTTTATTTTATTTTATCAAAACCCAATGTATTATCATTTACTCTCTTTTTCCTTCTATTATTTTATCCAATGTCCAAACTAATTACAAAAATATATATTCTACTGACCGTGAAATAAAAATATAACATATGCCAATCCCTTATAAATTTATGTATGAACATTCCCCGCGCAGGTCTGGTGGTCCTAGTACACAGTATCAAAACAAACGACATGGTCAGGTCAGCTCACCGTTACTAAAGTTGACAATTTTTATCATTTGATGTCACTTATGATTGCACCACAGCCAGGTGAGAAACACACAGTTTCTTATTTTCTTACCTTAGTTAAATAAATTTTGTTTTCTTACGAAAACTACTGTATTTACTATATTTGGTCATTTAGTCATATGCAATTATCAATTATACATAACCGGGGAGACAAAAAGACGTGAGGAAGGGATAGGTCATGCGTGCAACTAAGGGCAAACACACAATATATTAAAACTTATAATAATGCCGTTGAGGAATGTAATTATTACCAAATAATTAAGGAATTAAGCGATAAACAGATGATTTCTCTTAAACTAATTGCAAAAGGGCGCCTAAACACGATTAAAATAACTGCAGAAGGGCCTAAACATGATTAAGAACTTCATTATTTAAGCACACACTCTCTCTCTGTCACACTGATAAGGAAGAAAACCCTCAGGAGTCAGAGAGAACAAAAAGAGTATATACCCAAGCCAAGACTGATCCTTTGACGATTAACATAATTTAACATGACCAAGTTGTCTCATTTTCTTATTACTTGTTTTCAAATCTTTTTTAAAGATTCGATGATGGATTATAAAAACCCACTGATTGTAGCACCACGAACGTGGGTCTTCTTCCTCGGCTGGCTCTTTTTGTTTCCTCCCATTGATTGCTTTGTGAAAATGGAAGCTTCCCCAAGTTCGAGATGCCCAATGCCGAATTAAAGAGGCAAAAAAATTTCATCTTCTTCCCAAATTTATGTCTTGGGTTTGACCAAAGTCTCATCCTTTATTTACCAGGTAGTATTCAATTTCTGGGTTCCTTGTTTCTTTCTGCTGTCGGGTTATGGACCCGTTGATTTGACTTTGTTAAACGTTTCATAGTATTGTAAATTCCTCTGCAATTGCATTGTGTGCTTAAAAGTTGACATTTTTTCTTAGAAAGTTCAATTATTTAACTTGGAAGAGACTAGCTGTTTTAGCTTCTATGGTCGTTGGGTGTGCTTAATGATGTTTAAGCATAACTCGTCCATGTTATACTCTTGAGACATTTGACTATTAAAGCTATAAGAGTATTTGTCCATTGTATTCAAGCTCTTGTCATTTGTCAATACTTTTGTTACCATTCGCCATTTCTGTTTAGATTAATTGAACATTGGTATTCATTATTCAATATCCAGCTATGTGAGTAGTTCGAGTATAATTACTGTTCTGTTAATTCTCGTTTGCTGGAGAGTTTAGATGGCTTTAGTTTGGCTTTCCCTTTTTAGTTGCAGTGTCTGAAATGACTGTAGTGTGCAGGGTATATAAAAGCTACAAGAAGGATAATAGATAGACAATGAGTAGATCACCAGATAAACTAGCGCTTCCTCCTCCTCCTTCATTGCTTACGGTCGTCGTGGCTCTTAGTGGGAGCAGTAAAAACAAAAATGTAGTTACATGGGCGCTCGAAAAATTTGCTCCTGAAGGAAATGTTGGCTTCAAGCTACTTCACATCCATCCAATGATTACTTCTGTACCTACACCAAGTAAAGCTCCAACTTTGACTTGTATTTCTGTTTCTTTCTTGCACTCAGGGCTTCTTGTCTGTTTCCTTAATTGTATATTGTGTAAAAACAACACTGAGACTTTATTTAACTGATAAAAATCCTGATGTCCATTTCTTGTTCCTTCTCAAGTGGGAAATGCAATTCCTATTTCCGAGGTGCGAGATGATGTAGTAACTGCCTATAGACAGGAAATACTGTGGCAGTCTGAAGAGATGCTTAAACCTTTCACAAAAATGTTCGTGCGGAGAAAGGTATTGTCTCTTACCAGATATCTTATGCTTTTCCTTTTTGTTGGCTAAAACCATAACCTGAAAGTTTCATGAACTCATTGAATTACCTTAATGAAAGGTTGCAGTAGAAGTTCGTGTGATTGAATCAGATAATGTAGCAGCTGCGATAACTGAAGAAGTTGCTCGGAATTCAACAGAGAGACTTGTCATTGGAGGCTCATCGCGTAGTTTTTTCTCAAGGTATATGACCACCGT
>NC_025694.1:7463545-7488160 GCF_000633955.1 Camelina sativa
ACTGTGGCAGTCTGAAGAGATGCTTAAACCTTTCACAAAAATGTTCGTGCGGAGAAAGGTATTGTCTCTTACCAGATATCTTATGCTTTTCCTTTTTGTTGGCTAAAACCATAACCTGAAAGTTTCATGAACTCATTGAATTACCTTAATGAAAGGTTGCAGTAGAAGTTCGTGTGATTGAATCAGATAATGTAGCAGCTGCGATAACTGAAGAAGTTGCTCGGAATTCAACAGAGAGACTTGTCATTGGAGGCTCATCGCGTAGTTTTTTCTCGAGGTATATGACCACCGTGCTGCTTGCTTTGTTCCTTTTGTTCTTTTGGTTTCTTGTACCAATAAATCTGTTTTGAACATTCCAGGAAAGCTGATATGTGCTCAGCGATATCAGCTTTGATGCCAAACTTTTGTACAGTCTATGTTGTTTCAAAAGGAAAATTGTCATGCGTCAGACCATCAGACTCTGACGGAAATGCAACTATAAGAGATGATGGTAGCGAAAGAACTGATTCCTCCAACGGTTCTTCCGGTCCCACCTCAGGTTTATGACTCTACAATGTGTTTGTGTGAATATTCTTCCAGAAATGGTGTGTAGGTCTAATTTTGCTACCCCATTTCTCTCTAGATTCAACAGATGTAATGTCAAGTGGGCGTGACTCTCAATCTCGTGCTCTATCCCTTCCAGTCAGGAGATTGCAACAATTCCCGGCAATTGGAAGACAAGCATCAGTTCCAATGGAAACGAGTTCAGTTGGCTCGGATGAAACTAGGTGCATGTCTTTGGATGCAGAGGAAGCTAAAGATGTTTCGAGTGTAAATAGAAGCAGCACGGATACTACATCACGTTGGACCCCACGGCTTAGAGATTATGAGGAGAGAAAAGAAGCTATGAGTTCTTCATCTAGCAACCGTGAATATGGGAATGTTGGTAGTAGGTTTAGTTGGACTGGCATGGTGGTTGATACTACTCACTCTCGGGCTTCTCAACAAGCTTCAAACATGTCTGATGCTCTAAGTGAACAATCTTATTCAGACAACCAGGTACTAAATTGGGTTTTTTAATTTTCCGATTATTTCTTGTGAATCGGAATAACATAAGTTATTTGTTTAGGTAAACCTAAACTTTGAGATTGAGAAGTTGAGAGCTGAGCTTAGACACGTTCAAGAAATGTATGCTGTGGCTCAAACAGAAACCTATGATGCTTCTCGAAAGGTGAAGGCCGGATAATCTAATATATCTTTGCATTTGATTAAACCTATTAGTTTGTGCTCAATTATTTCTGAAAATGTTTCAGCTTGGTGAGCTTAACCAACGTCGGTTAGAAGAAGCCATAAAGCTGGAAGAGCTAAAGCTTAAAGAGTACGAAGCTCGGGAGTCAGCAGAAAAGGAAAAGCAAAATTTTGAGAAGGCGAGAAGAGATGCAGAGAGCATGAGAGAAAGAGCGGAGAGGGAAATTGCACAGAGAAGAGAAGCCGAGAGGAAATCAGCACGTGATACTAAAGAGAAAGAGAAGCTTGAGGGCACTCTGGGGTCTCCTCAGCTGCAATATCAGCACTTCACTTGGGAAGAAATTATGGCTGCCACTTCATCATTCTCAGAAGAGCTGAAGATCGGAATGGGAGCCTACGGAGCTGTTTACAAATGTAATTTGCATCATACAACCGCAGCTGTCAAAGTTTTGCATTCTGCTGAAAGTGGTCTGTCTAGACAATTCAAGCAAGAGGTACGGAAGTAGGCTTGGACAGTCGTTTTAAGGCATTTCGGTTTCCTGATTCTAGTTTAAATTCTTGTGGAAAGTCTTCTCTGTTCTAGAAGCTACATATAACTCCTTGGTCTCTCTAATTTGCAGCTTGAAATATTGAGCAAGATTCGGCACCCACACTTGGTTATGCTTCTAGGAGCGTGCCCGGAGCAAGGAGCTTTAGTTTATGAGTACATGGAAAACGGTAGCCTGGAGGACATACTGTTCCAGGTCAACAACAGTCCGCCACTTCCGTGGTTTGAGCGGTTTAGGATAGCTTGGGAAGTCGCAGCGGCTCTTGTCTTCCTCCACAAATCAAAGCCTAAACCGATCATTCACCGTGATCTAAAACCTGCAAACATCTTGCTTGATCACAACTTTGTCAGCAAAGTTGGAGACGTCGGACTCTCAACGATGGTTCAAGTCGATCCTTTATCTACTAAATTCACAATATACAAACAAACAAGCCCCGTAGGAACGTTATGCTATATTGATCCTGAATATCAACGAACGGGAATGATATCATCGAAATCAGATGTCTACTCCTTTGGAATGATTGTGCTTCAGCTTCTCACAGCAAAACCGGCTATCGCATTGGCACACTTTGTTGAGAGTGCAATGGATAGTAACGATGAGTTTCTCAAGATCTTAGATCAGAAAGCAGGCAACTGGCCGATTGAAGAAACCAGGGAATTGACATCATTGGCTTTGTGTTGTACAGAGCTAAGGGGAAAAGATAGACCTGATTTGAAAGATCAGATTCTTCCGGCCCTCGAGAGCCTTAAAAAAGTAGCTGATAAGGCAAGAAACTCACTTTCCGGGGTGTCAACACAGCCTCCCACTCATTTCATATGTCCACTACTTAAGGTAACTAAAATTTACACAAAGCTTCTTTACATGCCCTTCTATGTGCTGCGGTGAAAATGTTAAAAGGCTTCGTCTATACAATGCAGGATGTGATGAACGAGCCGTGCGTTGCTGCTGACGGATACACATACGACCGTCGTGCGATAGAGGAGTGGCTTGAGGAGCACGACACGTCGCCGATGACAGATTCACCGTTACGTAGCAAGAGCCTTTTGCCCAACTATACTCTTTACACAGCCATCATGGAGTGGAGGTCACAGTAAGCCCAAAAATGTATAGCCTTTTCTTGGTATATATTAAAACGGCAAGATGTTCCCTTCCTTCTTCACGTTTTTCTAATGTGTATATAATTGCATCTTATCTTTGATGTGACGGATGTTGTATAAAACAGTAATGAGCAATTCAATATGATCTTGTTTTTGATTCACTCACAATGGTATCCATTCGTTTAATTTGCCTCCAAATATTAGGACTCAAAAAGCATTGTCTTTTTTTTTTTTTTTTTTTTCCTTCTTTGTGGTCTTTCTTTTATAGGTACTTTTGAGGGGTCGGTCTCTCTCCATTACCCAAAAAGAAACAGAACAAACTCTTTCTTTCTCCGATCATCCTCATTTCTCCCATTGAAAAAAGGACTTGAGGTGGGGGAAAGAAAGGTTTTTTACTGTTTCTAGGGTTTCTATTATTCCATTTTCTCATCATTGGAGAATGGAAATTTCTTCTTACTGTGTTCTTCAGATTTTCGCCTGAGTTTTCAGAAACTTTATTAGATTCCCTCAATACCCAATTGCAAAGACTTCACCTTTTTCTTCTCTATCCTCTCTGAAATTGATTTGATTTGTTAATCTTGTATACACAATGCGGATTCTTGTGAATCATCATCTCCTTCTTCTGTTATCTCTGCTTCCTCTGTCGGCGTTTTCCGAGGAAAACACCACGAGCTCGTACCTCATTCCACGGCCATTGATCTTTGAGACCCAGCAGCTCAAGAACATCGACGACAATGTCAATTTACTGCATTGCACGAGCTGGAGATTCGCGGCGGAGACGAACAATCTCGCCCCTTGGAAAACGATTCCTGTTGAATGCGCTGACTACGTGAAAGATTACTTGATGGGTAAAGGTTACGTCTTTGATGTGGAGAGAGTCTCTGAGGAGGCTAAGATTTATGCTAGCAGCTTCGAATCTAACGGTGACGGCAAAGATGTTTGGATTTTCGATATTGATGAGACGTTATTGTCCAATCTTCCTTATTATCTGGAACACGGTTGTGGGTAAATTTATCTCAACTCTTTCATATTATTACAAAGTTTGGGTTTTTGCATAATTATTTATATGAATGTGTCTTTTAAGATTTGAGATAGGTGTTTGTTGTCTGGAGGATTCACAACAGTTTGATATATCAATCCTGATGATATTGTAGTAACAGGCAAATGTGAATCTGTGTGTTTCTTTTACTGAATTGCATATTTAGTAGTAATTTTCCTCTGTTTTGGGAATTTTGCAGGTTGGAAGTTTTTAATCATTCCAAGTTTGATAAGTGGGTGGAGAAAGGGATAGCACCTGCCATAGCACCAAGCTTGAAACTTTACCAAATGGTTCAAGATATGGGTTACAAAGTTATCTTGCTTACAGGGCGGAGAGAGAACCACAGGGTTGTCACTGTGGAAAACCTGCGCAATGCTGGTTTCCATAACTGGGACAAGCTTATTCTAAGGTAACTTCGGCCAAAGTGTGTCTTCCATTACAATGTAGCTCATAAGCTCTGTATTCTAGTTCTTGATGCTGATCATGGTTTATCTTGGATTTGGATGATCGACACATTTGTTTTGCTGCTTAATGCAACAGATCGATGGATGATGATCACAAAACAGCGACCATATACAAGTCTGAGAAGAGGGATGAGATGGTGAACGAAGGGTATAGAATCAGAGGCAATTCAGGTGACCAATGGAGTGATTTGTTGGGTTTTGCAATGTCCGAAAGGTCCTTCAAACTTCCAAATCCAATGTATTTTATTCCCTAAAGGGAAGAAGACTCTAATTTGATTAATCAGAGACAATTCAGGTGAACTTGGATCGACCTACTGTTTTTGAAGTTTGGGTTGTCACGTAACCACTTGCTAATATATGTAATGTATGTACTACTCACTGCATCAGTTTTGATGATGTGAGTTTTTAGCTGGAATAGCTTTTTATGCTTAAGAGTGGATTAATTATCTCTCAACAATAACAGATTTATGTATCTAGTACATAAAAACTACAAATTGTTGACACAGAAATATTGAATGACGAACACACCATTTTCCCCTAACTTTTATTTAGATTTTAGTGACCAATTGAGGTAAATGCAATCTGACAAAATTGGTAATTATTAAGTGCCTGTTTTAGTAATCTCAATGTAGAGTAACGCTCCCATACAACTTATGACTGATAAAGTAACAAGAAATAACACATAATACAACAAAATATAGGGAACAGAAAAAGAAATTAAGATCAAACATTAAATTCACAAAACAAGACCTTTACTATATAGACGTCTCCACTTACAAACAAAAACAAAGAAAGTACAACATGTAACGATTACAAATTACAATAAGAGAAAAAAACAAACAAACAAACATGGTACCACTTGACAAAATAGAAACACATAAAACATAGGATTTACTTATTAAAAAAAAAAGAGAGATATATTAGCTACTCGACATCGCTGTTTTTATTACCTTCCCCCTGATCAAATTCCAAACACTTTATTCCTCATAAACTCTAAGACTCCACGACATCGGATAGCAGTGGGGTAATTTAAGTAGTGTGCTGAGTCCCACGGGTACGGTCACGGTCATGTTCCCCACCCGTATGTTGTTGTCCATAGTACTGAGCTCTGTCTTTCAGATCCTGAGCTTTGCTTCCCAGCTTCATCCTTGCACTGTCCAACTTATCTGATCCTTGTGGGTGCTCTCCCGTTGCGTACCTATTAACAATGAACAATCAATGTGCATCATACTAAGCATTCAGCTATATTTATGTAGAGACAACAGCCTATAGCTAGGTCAACCAAATTGATCCAAAGCTACCTGATCAGGCTACTTCCCAAGAATTTGTAAAGCTACTGCCCAAGACATGCATGCACTGAACACATATTGTACAAATTAATGGAATACTGTGATGAATGTAATCTTACCTGTAAATCCAAGAGAAGACGGTTATGGCTGCTATGCCAAACCCACCCGAGGAGAGAAAGCCGGTGATGAGGAGTGCTACGGTGATGAGAGCCGGGACTAGGATTGGGCTGAAGATGACGAGCAAAGGAGTTGCAACAGTCAAAGCAATGACTGTTCCTACAAGGGTAAGGCTGGAGAGGACAAGGAGGGAACCACCAGCTGTGACAGCAGTAGCAGCTTTAGCAATCTGCCTAGACTTGGAGTAGTCTGATCCTCGTCCCATCTGGTACTGGTCTCGGCCGCCCATCATCTGGTACTGGTCTCGGTCTCGGCCTATCATCGGGTACTGGTCACGGCCGATGATATCGTGATGGGTTGTTCTAGCTGTATCCGCCATTTTGCTTTTCTTGTTGGCTAGAAAAGGAAAACAAGGTACTGAAAATGAGATTGATCTCAAGAGAGACGGATGTCTATATATTTTGGAATAGGAATGAGTTGCCAAATTGTTTACATATATGAAGAGAGGGGACGAGAGTCACGTGTCAATGGCGTCATCATGCAGTTGTACGCCACCTGTTAATAGCGTCACCATGCAGCCGCTGCATGTGTAAACGAGAGGGGTCTACTTGAGGACACGTTTGTTTTTTTGTCTAGTTTACTTGGAATGTGGCGTTGGCAATGAACCGAACGCAAAACTTAAAATGGACTGTTGGGCTGGTTAAATATGGGTTCGGGCCTTCAATGCATTCCTCCGACACAATTAAAACGACCATTATTGGCAAATGAGACATCAAATAATGAAATGAAAAACCCCTAAAGGTAAAAGAGGAACGAAATCAAAAAGAAAGTGAGATACATAATATAAGGACGATTTTGCTCTTTTAGTTATCGGTAAAAAACCATCATATACCCAAAAACGATATTCATAAGAGGCTTGAGAGCTTTTAGCTCTGTTATACAAACGCAAATTTAAGCTTATAAAATAAAATAATTTTCACAAAACACACCAATTTTTGTTTTTCTTTCATGACTTGACAAAGTCAATTACATCTTTCAGAGAATAGCCACAATGTTATTTTTAGACAACAATGCCCTCTAACCAAACTATTTTGGTTTGGTTTTCTCCCATGAAATGTAACAGTTTTTTGATTAAATTAATTAATTTCAATAATATATAAATAAGTAAAGATAAAGAAAATGAAGAGAGAAGAAACGAAGAAGTGAAGATGTTTTGTGGTGAAAAAGTCATTGTTCTTCTTCATTGTTGGGAAAAATAACTACAAAATAAACTTAAGTTTTTTGAATTTAAAACATAATTATATATGCTAGATTTGCAAGATTTATGTGTAAAAAAAATTAAAAACGTACAAACACAAAAGATTATGAAAAAACTGTGAATGGTGGCTAAATTTTTTTTAGGTTTGCAGAAGAGGGTAGTCAGGTTGCAGATGATTGCAAAATTACAAAAATATCCTTCATTAAATTTTTTCTGTGTACGTGTACGCATTTTATGGTGTACGTAATATTGATTATGTGTACGTCTATTAGATTATATACTATTATGGAGTATATATCCAAATATACATGTTCACAGCCAACACAAAACTTATATTGTAGTAAGTATGTACACAATACATATGTTTTAGTTTTACAAGGGTTGTATACGGTAACACGAGAATAAAGTACATAAAATATAAAATAAGGGATAACTTAATTAATTTTCTAGTTCATTTATAAAAAAAATATTAAAATAAAATAGTTACTATTTGTAACTTTGAAATGAGAGAGAACGTGATGTCGAGTCCCTCACGTAAACAATCACTCGTGTATATATCATAATTTCTCATTGTTTCACTTACTGTATATGTGTATATGGCAATACTATTATGGTATACATATAATAATAGTAATTGGTTGGTCATTTGTAATATATTTTTTTTGTTTTGTTTTTAAACTCCCAACTTCTTTAGCTCTAATTTTAAACTCATTCTAAACTCTAAAATTCCACACAAAGCACCTAAAATGACAAGTGAAATGCAAATATGATTAGACATGCTTATTAAATAACAAATGAAGAGAAAAAAGCTTTAAACCTCACAAAAGTACATGATATCATATACAAGTTTGACAAATGCTGGAAATTAACCCTAAATTGTATACGTACACAATCATATTAATTTCAACGTACAAAATCCCTAAAACTTAAACCATAAATCATTTACGTACATGATATTGGTTTAAATATACACAACCCCTAAACGAAACCTAAAAATTACCTTAAGCCATGTACGTACATAGTCATACTGGCTTAAACTTACATACTCTCTAAACAACCCGTATATGTAAAAGATCATCTTAACTTAAACGTACACAGTCCCTACACAACCCCTAACAATTAAACCCTAGAAAACCATATAGGTACATATTAACTTAAGCGTATATAACCCCTTCAAACATACAATGTCTTTCATGTCATACTAATTTTACTTATGTCTCATGTACAAGATCTCAATATACATTGAACCTGTGTACGTACACAATCTCAATATACATTAAACTCGTGTACGTACACAATCTCAATATACATTGAACTCATGTACGTTCACTTTTTTTTTTCTTAAAATTTCTCGTATTATATATAGCATTGTTTCCGATTACATAGATTATAAATAACTCAATATCCGATGTATATATTAACTCAACATTTGATGTATACAAAGATCGTTCATACATGATTTGAATATTTACCATGTAAATTTTAATATATACGTACACAAAAGTATATAATTTATTACCATGTACGTACACATATGTACATGTCATTGTTAATCTCCAATTATCTTTAACGACACGATTCAAATTAAAAAAAATATATGAAAATGGGTCTTACAAGATAGAGAAAAATAAATTATAATTAATAGTACGAAGATAAAAAATAGTTATAATAAAGAAAAGAGAAAATACTGTAAAAATAAAAGAGAGTGATAAATAATAATAAACTTAAATTATATAATATTTCATAATTTTTTATTCTTTGATTCCCTTGTTACGCTATAGTTGGCCAGAAAACTAACTAGCACCATTTTAGTCATAAGGGGACAATCCTAACTTAGCTAAAGACTTCATTTGGTTTGTTTGATTAAAAAATTTAGTTGTCCAAAATTATAGAGGTGGCTAACACATGAAAAATACTTTTCACTTTGACCTAAATTGAATAAAAAATTCACCTTATGGCTACTGCATATAATTTATCTTATAAAATATATATTTAAATACAAAACAAACTCGACTAAAACTTGTGTTTTACTAAATCACCACCTTATTGATGCATGTTGTTATGGAGAAGAACAAAATTAAAATCCAAATTCAAAAAACTTACACGTCTTTACTTTAACATTCACAAAGTTCATTATTTTGGGATTTATTATTTTTTTTGTTTTTTTGAAGGCTAATATTTTTGTGGATTTCACATGCATGTGAAGAAAAATTAGGATGTAGTCTGCTGGTTAAAGGTTTGTGTGGTAGGCTAACATTTAATATATTGCGATGTATCTGCTGCACATAGTGTCTATGTACATTTGGATCAGGAGTGATATTGTTGCCAAAAACGTGACGATTCAGACTAATTCAGGAAATATATTGCAAATTGAAATACAGATCTATCACTCCGGATCCAAATGAACATAGACAACTATAAGCAGCAGATACATCATAATATAACGCCACCTAACCAATTTATATCATACCAGTGTACAATACCAAATGAACATGGACACTATATGAAACAGATACATGACAAATATAAACTTGAGTTTGTTATGTCAAAACGGAAGACAAATTTGTATATATAGAGAGCCAAACCCATTTGGCCTTTCCCACAAACCTCTCGACGATCCATCTCTGTCTACAAATCCACGATGAACAACTTCTTCAAAGTCGACCCTTCCTCCGCCGCAATCGCCCAAGGACCCGACGACGATGTTCCTTCCCCAGGTCAGCTATTCGCTCAATTCGGCGCCGGTTGTTTCTGGGGTCTGGAGCTAGCTTACCAGAGTGTTCCTGGTGTGACCAAGACCGAGGTTGGGTATAGCCATGGGCTCGTTCACAATCCGACTTACAAGGATGTCTGTACTGACACCACGGGACATACCGAGGTTGTTAGGGTTCAGTACGATCCTAAAGATTGCACCTTTGAGAGCTTGCTCGATATTTTCTGGAAGCGCCATGATCCAACATCCTTCAATCGTCAGGTTCTTGCTTTGTCCCTTCATAAAAATCGAGACTTTATCACATTTCCATCTGTTCTTATTATGTTACTATACAGATCATACTGATGTTTGTGTGTTGATTGAGCAGGGGAAAGATGTGGGAACGCAGTATCGATCAGGCATATACTACTACACAGACGAGCAAGAGAGGATGGCTCGTGAAGCTGTTGAGGTACAGGAGAAGATCTTGGACAAGAAGATTGTGACAGAGTTACTTCCCGCTACAAAGTTTTACAGAGCGGAAGAGTACCACCAGCAATACCTGGCAAAAGGCGGTCTCACGTGTTCAAGACCATCAGTTGGAAAAGGTTGCAAGGATGCAATCCGATGCGATACAAAAGAAGTGACTTGTTTCATGAAAATGCATTAATCTGTAGACCACAATATTTGTGTATTGCCAATATGCGAATTCTATAAAAATGCAATAAAACAGTTTCTATAATTATCTTTTGATTTTGAGTTTTGAGCAATTTAGAAGCTAATCTAATGGTCGGAACATTATTTGGATGCATATTGAGTTATTTCACGACACCACCAAAACAATTTCCGTGGATTTCATTCTACAAAATTGACTTTGTACATATTACTTCTTTTATATACAAGATTAAGAAATCGTGATCATGACCAAGTTTATGGAGTGAGTTAACTTAAAACTTCTATTGCTTTGAATTTTTTTAAGGATTTAATCTATTGTGATGTATCTGCTGCATATTGTGTCTATGTTCATTTGGTATTGTACACTGGTATGATCTAAACCGGTTAGGTGTCTTTACATTTCAGTTACTGGTTTAGAGGTATTGGTTTACCCAGTTCTAAGTCTGAATAAAAAAACCGCACAATATAATCTCTACATATACTTATTTAAGCAATCTTGGTAGAAGTTTAAGGGTCTATCTTGTAGTGTATTACAAAAAAAGGATATTGCATATTAATTAATTTGATAACTAAGATAAGCAAAGTTTTGTCCAAAAAAAAAGATAAGCAAAGCTTATATTGTTTTATAGAACAATTAAAAAATATCTTTGAAATTATTTAACAAATTCTATTTCTTGATTCAAAATTTTTAGAAAACAATAACAAACAATTTAGAACAATTATAAAACTTAATTTTATTTATAAACCTGAGATTAAATATTTGAATCTCTAAATTGTTAATAATAACAGAAATATTTTAAAACTAAGATACAACATATTGCTTATATTTTAAAAATATAAAATATTATATCTAATTTATTAAATATTTTTTTTGCATTACATCGACGCAATGCTGACATCTTATTAAAATCTAAGAAATTGCAAATGTTAGATTTTATTCAATATAATATATATAACTAATAAAAATCGAAAAGTTAAATCGAGATTTCTAAACATGACACTTTCAATACATGTGTTTATTTGTTTTATGAATTTTACCAAATTTATATAATTTATGGATATGAACAATGTATCATATACAAGGTCGAGTAAATTAAATGTAAAAAATTATAGAATATATAGAATAAATCAAATAAAATTTCTATTGTTATTTTATAATAAATAAATTATAGTGAAGTTTACTCAAAAAATTTTGTGTGCTGGATGACTATCTAATCTCAGTTTATTATGTCAAAAGGGAAGAAAATTTGTATATCCTTTGGCTTCTTTAAAACTAGTTCCAAATAGCACCACGTCACACTGCATCGATAATGCAGGTCCTCGTCGCCTCTCCTCCGTTCATCTCCGCCGCTGCTCTCTCCAAACCTCTCAATTCTCTCTCTAAAGCCGCACTCCCTTTCTCTAGAGCCAAACCCATTTGCCCTTTCCCCCAAACCTCTCGACGACCCATCTCCGTCTACAAATCCCCGATGAACAACCTCTTCAATCGGCTCGGTTTCGGCTCTCGTCCCCAAGCCCAAGTCGACCCGGCCTCTGCTGCAATCGCCCAAGGACCCGACGACGATGTTCCTTCTTCAGGTCAGATGTTCGCTCAATTCGGCGCTGGTTGTTTCTGGGGTCTGGAGCTAGCTTACCAGAGGGTTCCTGGTGTGACCAAGACCGAGGTTGGGTATAGCCATGGGTTTGTTCACAATCCGAGTTACGGGGATGTCTGTAGTGACATCACCGGACATAACGAGGTTGTTAGAGTTCAGTACGATCCTAAAGATTGCAGCTTTGAGAGCTTGCTCGATGTTTTCTGGAAGCGCCATGATCCAACCACCTTGAATCGTCAGGTGATTGCTTTGTCCCTTAGAAAAATCGAGACTTTATCGCATCTCCACTTGAAACTATGGCTCCGGATGCATTACATGTTTAGACGATCTCTCTGTGGTCTTACTTCAATCTTTTTATAGATTTGGTATTCTCATCACATGTGTAGAAGAACTTCTCTGTGGCTAAGTTGTTATGTATTTAATTTGAGGTTAGAGCTAAGTAAGAATCTTAGCTGATTGTGTGTAAGTGACCGTTTCCAATATGGTTCTACTTAAGTCTGCTCTTATCAATCATGTTACTATACCGATTATGCCGTTGAGGATGAATCTAGTTTTCTTGTTGTGGTTCTTCACATCATACTATTACTGAATTTTTGTGTGTTGATGGAGCAGGGGAATGATGTGGGAACGCAGTATCGATCTGGCATATACTACTACACAGAGGAGCAAGAGCGGATAGCTCGTGAATCTCTTGAGATACAGGAGAAGATCTTGAACAAGAAGATTGTGACAGAGTTACTTCCCGCTACAAAGTTTTACAGAGCGGAAGAGCACCACCAGCAATACCTAGCAAAAGGCGGTCGCATGGGTTTACGACAATCACCTGAGAAAGGTTGCAAGGATCCAATCCGATGCTATGGCTAAGAAACTTAAGTCACTCGTCTCTCTAGCACATAAAAAAGAAGTGAGTTGTTTCATGGAAATGCAATAATCTGTAGATCACATTTGTGTATTGTCTTTGTTATGTAATCAGTGGTGATGATGCACATCATATGCTTACATGAATGTTGTGATAAATTTTATTAGTGTTACAAAACCAACCATAATAGCATAATAGCCAATATTCAAATTTTATAAAACGTCACTTGTTCTTGTGTTTTAGCATATACTTGATGGGAATACTCATACATTTTGAGAAGAAAACAGTTTCACATTTTCTTTTGATTTTGAGTTTTGAGCAATTCAGAAGCTAATCTAATGGTCGGAACATCACTTGGATGCATATATACATGAATTATTTCACGACACCACCAAAACAATTTCCATGAATTTCATTCTACAACATTCACTTTGTACATATTACCATTGTTCTTTCTTTTATATTTGAAATCGAGATCATGTCCAGGCACCTTTTTTTAATACATTTGAAAGTATGGATTATCTTGAATCTCAGAGTGATTTGTACTGTTCAATCAAGCGTGACGCATGGAGACGTGATGTTGGGGTCACTGTGCATCCGAGACTATGCAGAAATGCGATCTGCAGTTTCAAAAAACATAAACAAAAGTGTATCATTTTCTAATCTTTGGCTGACCAAAAATGTGAGCTTGATGAGATTTTTACCTGTTTAGTCGTTGCTTCTGAAGTGCCCATTGAGTTTTCAATCCTCAGTTTTTGGAAATGCTCCTGAAACAGAGTTTTTTTTTTCCCAAGTTTAATATAATGAGTTTTAAAACTTCTATTGCTTTGTCAAAACAGCGATATCTATTACCTGTTTCTCGCGCACTATATGAGCCCTTGTGTCTGCAGGAAGTTGTTCCCACCTAAGTACCTGATATCCCCAAAATACACAGGAACATGAGCACCACAATCTCAGTTTATCATTTTTATCAAATCACTAGAGTGTGAAAGTGTTTTTCAGATATTAATGCTCACATGTTCTGCATATTGGAACGCTTCCTCAGAAGTCAATAATGATTTGAGTGCTCGTAAGACATCCTAACAAAATAGTGCAGCATCCAGTTAGTCACCAAAGCATATTCCAACACTCTGTATGGCTTAGTAGGCTTTAACCATTACGCTTCATAATAAACTTAACAGTAACCAAGCAAGGAAACGACTGCATCGGAATTGTTTATGGTGAATAAATCTACAGATTATACCACATTTACTGAGAGAGGTATACCAACCTTGTGTTTGTTCTTCTTGATGGCCAAACGTTCACCAATCACAAACTTTACCTGCAAGGTGAGTTAAGAACATTGACATGAAAGGTGAGTTAAGAACATTGACTGGCGCTTAAATTAGTTAGTTGATCGAGAAAACTGTTTGCAAAGTATGCGATACTCACCTTGTCAATCAGCCTCTTCGGTTCGTGGAATGCTTTTTTCTTAGCCCAGCTGTGAAATAAGTGAGAGACAACTGATCTAACCTCCACATCAAACCTGTTGAGGATAAAAGTTCTACACCTTTTGAATGATGAACCACACCAAAGATTACCAAATTAGATAGTTCTGTTGGTTTTAAACATGTAACCTCTTAAGGAAGTTGTTCCCATTGAGTGCATATGCTGCTATTGACTCCTCAGTTGCATCATCTGCTGGAATGTTCATCACATCATTGTCTGTTAGTTTACTTTCCTCATGCTTTAATTCTTCTGATCCAAAACTGGAGACGCTCTGGTCAGTCTTGTTTGGAAGATTTTGATGAACTTTTCTACAGTCATTTACGCTAAAATCTCCCTGCAAACATGGTTGAGAGTTCTTGTTAGTTCTATCACATTATTATGTATAAAGTTACAAATAGACTGAGACCTGAACCTGAAGAAGATGGTCCGGAATCTCTTTAAGAAATCGTGAGGGTTGGAGCACCTAGATGAAACATCATTAGTCAGAGACAAAGTTTGAGAGGACAAATTCACAAACTATGTGTAGTACTGACCTGCCAGTTTGAATCCACTGTCACATAAAAAAAAAATAGTTTCTTGCGAGCACGAGTCATAGCAACGTACAAAAGGCGACGTTCCTCCTACAATTTAAGCAAACACTGTGCGGTTAAATATATATTTGTAGAGTCCGCAGAGGTGGGAAGTGGGTAGAGAGTTAATAAAAGACTTCATGAGAAGGAAAAGCTATACCTCAAGTGATGTTCCACTCTCTGATGAATTGCCGTTAGACTCATGTAATAGGGGAATCTCGTTTTCATTAGCCTGTTTAGCAAAACTATGATTCAGACTGGGCCACGGACCTATTTTGTTTCATTGATTTTATAAACAAGTATTCCATAGCCGCCAACAACTCGGTAAAGAAAACCAAAGAGGGTGATATATACCTTGATTATGAAAACTATGTCCCATTCCAAACCTTTCGACTTCATAAAGAAATACAAGAGATATTAGTCAATATTTCCATTACTACCTGAAGCAGCTAATTCTAACACAGATGGGTAACGAACTGTGGACTGGTCGAGTGGTAGACAAAAACCTGATGAATGGTGGTTAATGTGACAGAATTTTCATTGTCATGTTTTCTTGAACGAAAATTTTCAGTTTCGCGCTCAGAGATATAGTTGATAAATGAATTAAGTTGCTTGCAGCCTTTGCTTTCTTTGACTGCATCCACTTCTCCTCCAGTTGTAGTGCAATGAGTGGAAAGAAACTCAGCTACATCATCCAGTAAGTACTGGATTACCTGAAATCATTCCCCCAAAATATTTTTAAAACATACATAACGGGAAAAGAAGATTACCCAAAGTTTTTGAATGGCAAAAGCCACATACAGATCTAAGATCGTTGTCCTCATTAAGCAGTTTTCCTCCATCATTATCCACAATGGCTCGTTGCTCAAGAAGGTATTTCTACAAGTTGAAACAACATGAAAAGGTAAAGCGTGATCAAGAAAAGAAATGGCTATGATATTGCACACAGAATTTGTAAGGAAAGACACAGTAAATCTTCAAAGCAAAATCACATGTTCAGAAACTATTTTTCATTGAAACTTACACCTTAAAGCCTACAATCACGATATCTACAAACTTTCAAGAATGAGACGGGATTGTCTAAGTATAAAGGTCCATCTTCTGTATATATGACTTACTTCGCAAACAAAAATATAAAAGTGCCTGCATGTTTTGCTATATACGACTCCCGAGATGACAGTGTCGGTTAATGGCTATAAGCATGTCATCACTTAAGACAGAAAAACCAATTACCTGTGGTATCATATTTGCCACACATGTTATTATAGCTGAAAGTGATTGTTCCTGCAAATAGTTAAGATGTAACTTGTAAGGGATTTGTATTTTATAGTACTAAGTTAAAATAAGCATGATCACTTCAATTAACATCTTACCCTGTCAACCAGCTTTGCTACCATGTCAAGAGTTTGCAAAATTTTGCGTCCCTGGGTAAGCTGGCTCCTGTGGTTAATTCAAACGAATCTAAGAAGCTTGGCAAGAAACATGAATAAAAAATACAAGTCTTAGGGGATAAAATGTGCAGCATTCTTAGAATCTGTAGATACACATAAATATATATACATATACTGATATACACACAATGTCACTTAGATCTGGGTGGCAAAAACGACCTATATGTATCACTCTAGTATGGTTCATGAAAATAAAAACAGACACAGTTATATGAGAAACTAGTATATATGTCTTGGTTGGTAAACGTAAAAGCAAAAGATATTCTCAACTCAGAATTAAAACTAAGCAATATTATATACTGATTTCTAATGAATTTCATCAAGCAGTACCTTTTGAAGGTACCCGAAATCTTGGCACTGAAGATATCACTCGCCGCTGAGATAAAGCTGCATTTCCTACTAGTCGAGATTTTTTCAATATGTTCTATAACCTGCAGACGGTGGTAATAAGTTACTGATAGCTACAGCTGAGAAAGAAAAAGTGAATCGTAGATAATCATGCAAATCAAATAAAACAAGAGCAAATGAGGTTCAAACCTTTTTCTTTTCCTCTTTCTCAAAAGGAAGCAATGCCTTGAACACTCGCCTATAAGAAGCATCATCGCATTCGGCAAATGTTGTTTTCAGCATGGCCAAAATGATTCGGACAACCTTATTGTCAAATGATACGGGAATCATCAATGTCATGAATTGAGATACACGGAGATCATGCAACAGTTAAAACAAATGAGATAAATATAAGGCATTCTACCTTTTTCCTGTAGAAAGCAACACCATGCAACAGTTAAAACAAATGAGATAAATATAAGGCAATCTACCTTTTTCCTGTAGAAAGCAACACCATGAACATTAAATGGTATCTTTCTTTGGCGGAATGCATTTTGGAAGACTTTACCTGACACCTGAATATCAGTACATTCGTGGTTTACCAACATAAGTAAATATGTTAAAGAGTTTTAAACATTCTGACAACATGTCATCAAGGAAAAGAGAAGTACTGACCTGCCTCCTATAAAGAATGGCGATATCTCCGTGGGAACAACAAGGTGTCGAGTCATCATTGGTGATTTCAATTATTTTGTCAATGACATATGCACACTGTGCTTCCTCATTATGGCATTCTTTGACAGTAATCTATACTGGATAAAACACAAAAAGGTTAAGCCTGTTACTGTAGCCATTGAATGATGCAATTTCTTATAAGGAAAAGTTCAACTTGCCTTAGATCCCTGAGAATTTTCAGACGAAATGCTTTTTGATTGGCACCGCTTCGTATTGTTTTTTATGATAGAAGATGCGGCTTCCACAATATGGCGGGAGGAGCGATAGTTCTTTATAAGCCTGACCTGAATCAGAAGCAGTAAGATAAATGTTATGCATTTGCAATCCAATGGTGAGAGCTTTTGCTTCCTTAAGACATAAATCATATGTGGTCTAATATTTGAGTTAGCCACGAAAAGACAAACCTCTTTGTAATTTGGGAAATCTCGGCGAAACGAATCAAATCCTGAACTGTCGGCCCCGTTAAAACCGAAGATGGACTGCAAGAAAAGATGTGTCATACTTCCTTTGAATATTCAAGTGAAAAAAAGTAAGCTTTGTTTGAAAACAACGCACCTGATCATCATCACCAACAATAGTTATGTGATTATGAGACCCTAGCATTCGTAGAAGCTTGTACTAGTGTCCTGGAATTCATCAACTATGATGGCTTTCCAGGTATCTTGGCATTCCTTGAATACTTTAATCAAATGCAGAAAATACACGTGAACACAAGGAAATCTTGAGCGTCATAAATCATATATCCATAAAATTTATCCAAGTGGCGTCACCTTCAGGAAAGTCAGAGAGGAGTGTGACCGAACAACTGATCAAATCATGATAGTCCAGAGCATCACAAGCTTTTAGGATATCGTTGTAGTTTCCAAGAATTTTAGCCTGTATCGGCACCAGTACAGAATCATATCACATGAACAATTTCATAGTAGAGATGTGTGAAACCATTACTTACTCCTATCTCATTGCCCATCTTACGGCACTCCTCTGGAGTTTTACCAGAAGCTTTTCCCTAAAAAAAGAAAACAAGTTGAAATCAACTAATTGTAAGAGACATATTATTTGCAAAGGACAGGATAAAAGCATTATAAATAGACCATAAAGTAAACAAATTATATCATTTCTTTATTTATTGGCAACCTGGGTCACAAATTTCTGCCATTTTTTTGATAGATCCTTGGCGTATTCAGGACATACTGCTCCTGCTCCTGCACTATTTAAACCTTCTCCAGACTCGCATGCACCGGAAGCCTTGCTTCCATTCTTCTTTTCCTCCTCGTACAGACGCACTGCTTCTATTATCGCTCTTCTTTGTTGCCCATGCCCATACACTGAGAATTCAGATGTACGTTCTAACCTGTGACAGTAGGAAAGGTATAAGATAAATGAATCCCATGAATCTATAACATTAAAGATGTCAACAAGTGATTTGTAACTAACAACTTCAAACGAATACATGTAAATTTAAATTAGTGAAATCGCCAAGAATCTATAAATTCAAGTATTACTTCCATTTATTGTCCCTGTAACTCCAGTTTAGCAACATAGGTAGTTACATTGTTCAGTAATGAGGAAAAATCATTTCATATCTTCTACCTACATTTAGACTTGAGATTAATTACCAAAATATCAAGAAATTCACAAATCATATTCTCACTTTTCTGCATGCATCCGACAAAGCTGCAAGGAAAATGAATGGAATGTACTGATTGTTATGTCTTTAGCTGCTTTCTTTCCAGCAGATTTTCCTATGCGTTCTCTCATCTCAGATGTTGCTGCCGTAGTGAAAGTCATTGCAAGGATATTTGATGGATTTAGACCCTATCAAGTTAGAAAGAACACAAATCTTAAAATGTAAAGGTAAGTTCAAATCTGATTTCATATACAAGATCTCAAGTACAGAAATTGATAGTACCTCATTGAGCAACACTAAGACGCGGCCAACCATGGTGGAAGTCTAACATGGGAAAAGGAATAATCAGCACTGACTATATAACATGAAAACCCACAAAAATTCTTGCCTCATAGGAAAAGAAAGTCTGTAAGAAACCAACCTTTCCACTACCAGGACCAGCAATAACCATCAAAGGAGTTGATATATTACTACAGGCTGCATCACGCTGTCTATCATTTAAAGACTGCATATATTTTGAACACTCATCAGGCATGGAATTGATCAGTGCAGGATCAGCAGCAACAGCAGCCTCTTCATCAATGAGCTTCAAGTTAACATTACAGTCTGACACAAACTTTTCAACATCCCTAGAATCTAAGGTGGCCTTGCTGAGGTCACTGCTCTTATCATCTTTAAACGGAATCTGATTTATGCTGGCACTTGGAGTTTGACAAGCTGCTTTTCTCGCTGACTGTTCAAAGATAAAGTCAATCTCTTGTAAAAAGGAATCATCGAGGTCATCATCATCAAGAAGCGAAGAAGAAGGTGAGCAACCATAGCTTAGTGTAACTCTTTCTGGCTGTTTCAGGGGAGTAACAAATGGGTCTGATGAAACTCCATCGTCCCCAGAAATCTCGGTATGAAATGCATTTATAACCTCCTCATCCAGATCAAACCTAGGAGTAGGGGTGGTCATCCCACGAGGAGGAGGATAACAACCATCATCAGGTGACTCAAACCCTAGTTTTAGGCGTTTGTATGGTGTATTATTCGCTGATATCTCCATAAGAGGAATTCGATTGAAGCTCCTACCATGGTGAGCAAGGGATTCAGTACCCATTGATGATTCCTTCACTCTGCAACACCAAGTAGATAAATTTATCACATATTTCAGGCAATCCCATCAAATCTGGCGAATTTTAGGGAGAGCTAAATGTAACCGAACTTCAAATACTAATTGCAAAATTACCAAATTCTAAAAAAAGCATGGGAAATGGAAGAGCAAGGTGGGGGTCACTTCACTATACTACGATGAAATCAGAAATTTATGGCAATTGAACAAAGAAAAGATTAAAGAGTAAACCAAGAATACGAATAAAATATTGAAAAGAAGAAGGCAATGGACGACCTTTGAGGGAAAGGATTGGAGAAATGAGCTGCATTCTCAAGTGGCCTTTTCCGGTCAAGGAGCGGCTTGGCGCTTCTGAAGCTTTGAGAAATCCGAACAGGGGTATACTCTTGATTCCACATCCCTCTGTTCGGCGGGAGATTCTCCATCCTTCTTCCCCCTTTGATGATCTTCGTTCGGAGAGAAAGTGTGGGAAAATTTCGAAATGATTTGTCTCTGAGAAACTGGAAAAACCGAAAAACCTAGGGGGGGGGGGACAAGGAATCTTCCGGGTATAGAAGAAGATCTTATTTGGGCCTTGAGCCCACGTAGGGCCCTTCGCTTTTTTTTTTAATAATGGACTTTTTATAATCTTTTCCGATATTATTGCAAGCATGCACCACTAAATTCTATTTTATATCATTTACCTTTCGTTACTTTATGATTTTTCCAAAACGCTACTCTTTCAACTGTATTCGATCATCTCCTATTTTCTTTGTTTGGATCCTTTTGTTAATTAGTGGACTTTTCAAATTGTTCAAAATCACCAAGTGTTGTTGATGAGTTGCATGTCTTGTATTGTGTATATCCATCAGACATGACAATGTCCATGGTCAATATAGAACAGCTTCATATATGACTATATTGACTATAGTAGTATTATAGTGGCTAAAATTAATTCCAATAATCCAGCAAAGTCATCATAAATCAACGTCAACTACATTCTAATTAGTTCCTTCGCACTATCAAATCCATGCTTACATAATGGAAAACAAAAAATATATATATATAGAAGAGAAGGAACAATAAAAATTCTCAACTTGCTAATTCAATTTGTGTTGTGCATTGTACATATATTCAAGTTGAGACGACTTCATAATGATCCACAAAAAAAAGTCTTCACGATCGAATACATAAAAAGCCTGAAGTCGTCTATTACTCAGCAATTTCTTCTTTACCTTCTTGGCATCTTCTTCTTCTTCTTCTTCTTCTAAAGTTCCAATGTACAAGATGAAAAGCTTGAATCTGTTACTAACAGGAAATATAGGGTGGAACTAGAAATCTCGAGAAAATAAAAGGAGTTGTGGGATATTTTAAAGAAAAGAATGGTGTTGCTCGTGGACTGCTCCAGCTGTCGTACGCCGCTTCATCTCCCTCCCGGAGCCACCCGTATCCGCTGCTCCATTTGCCACGCCTTCACTCTCATAGCCCCCGAGCCCCGTCTCCTATCCCACGCGCCGGTTACCCCTCTTCCTTTTCCCAACTCATCTCCTATAATTCCTGCACCATCCTCTCACATCTACCCGCCACCAGCACCCTCTCCGTTTAATCACGCGCCGCCTGCACCGTCTCCATTCAACCACGCGCCTCTAGCACCCTCTTCGTTTAGCCACGCGTCTCCGTTCACTCACGTGCCGTCGGAACCGTCTCCGTTCAACCACGCGCCTCCAGCATCGTATCCGTTCACTCATGCGCCACCGGCACCGTCTCCATACAATCACGCGCCGTCGGGTCCCCCGCCGCCGGTACACGGAAAGAAGCGAGCGGTGATCGTGGGGGTTTCTTACAAGAATACCAAGGACGAACTGAAAGGATGTATCAATGACGCAAAGTGCATGAAGTTCATGTTGATGAAGCGTTTCCACTTCCCTGAATCTTGCATTCTTATGCTCAACGGTATTATTCTACTTAACATTCATATTTTCACAATAGTATAGACTTAAAAGTGTCAAAAATGGTGTACGTATAGAAGAAGAAGAGGACGCATTGAGATGGCCAACGAAGAACAACATAACAATGGCGATGCATTGGCTAGTTCTAAGCTGCAAACCGGGAGATTCCCTCGTTTTCCATTTCTCCGGTCACGGCAACAACCAGATGGACCACAACGGCGACGAGATCGACGGCTTTGACGAGACTCTTCTCCCGGTGGATCACAGGACTTCAGGTGTCATTGTGGATGACGAGATCAATGCTACAATCGTACGGCCTCTCCCTTATGGAGTCAAGCTCCACGCCATCATTGACGCTTGTCATAGTGGTACCGTTTTGGACCTGCCCTATCTTTGTAGAATGGACAGGTACGACGATATCTAAAAGTCTTGTTAGTTAGAATTTTTACTTTTCTTCTCGGTGTTGCGTTTCCAATTTACAAAATTATATGATCAAAACATGTAGCATGTAGAAGTAAATGTTAAAAACCCAATGGAGCCATGTAGTATATATATGCCCCATAACTATAACCAATAAATTAACACAAAATGGGAACTGTTTATGTCTGTCTACCTCATTAACCCTTTTTTCTTGTTCCTATTTTTAGGCTTGGAAACTACGAATGGGAGGACCATCGGCCTCCATCAGGAATGTGGAAAGGTACGAGTGGCGGTGAAGTCTTCTCCTTTACGGGCTGCGATGATGACCAGACCTCTGCTGACACTCCGGTATCCATTTCCGCCTGTTAGCAATATATATAACTTCTCTAGATTTCAAACAACTAATTTTGATAGTACTGGTAAACAATTCCACAAAACGTAAAATCATCCATATTTTATCTTTTCACCGTGATGTTATAGTAGCTACTCTAAAAGCTCTCATCACAAAGAAACTTGTGTCCACCGCAGCAATTGTCAGGGAGTGCGTGGACTGGAGCAATGACGTATGCATTCATTCAGGCCATAGAACGTGGCCATGGGACGACTTATGGGTGCTTACTGAATGCGATGAGATCAACGGTTCACGAGGTCTTTGACAAAAACAAAGGAAGAGAGCTTGTGGAAGTGGAAGGCGGTGATCTTCTCACTACTCTTCTTGGTTTGCTCATCTTAGGCGCTGTTCCTTCTGATGAGGAAGAAGAAGTAAACCAAACCCCTCCAAAAACTCAGGTAATCCATATTCATCTACTTATAACTTTGGTAAAATGGTTTTCATAGCAAGGTTAATGTTAATTAAATTGCATTAATTGGCATATTGGATTGGTACCGCAGGAACCACAATTGAGCGCTAACGAGGCATTTGATGTGTATGGGAAGACGTTCTCTTTATAACATGGCATGAAATGGAAGAGTATAGAAATTTCAGAAAATCAATTAAATTCTTTATTGAGTGAATGATACATGGGACATGATCATTGTATATGTAAATCGGCCTTATGAAGTTAAATACATTTAATACTGGCATATGGTGTTCCCCATCATAATATTCGGTATTCCTAAGTTTAATGAAATCAGACAAACAAAACACACGGATGTGGTGTATAACTTTTCCTATCAAAACCGAGATTTCTTTCACTACAAGAAAACAACGGTTTTACGATGGACGAATATGTAGCGAAACCTCTGAAAATCGACAAAAGCGAGAGATTTGGGAGGAAAGTCTGTTCCTCGCAAATCGGTCAACGTCGCAAATCTCTCGCAACCTTTGCAAGGAAAAAAATTCTCTCGGAAACTAAGCGCAAATTGCAACGAACAAAAGCGGTAGCAAATTCATTGCAACTTAGTTCCTAGTAAATCTCTCGCAAAGTTTGCGATGTGATTGCAACATTATTGTCTCACGCAAATTTTGAACAATATTATTAAGACGAAATTGTACCATATAATTAGTGACTTTTATTTTGCTTAAAAGTAATAAAACTGAAATTCAAATTAAAATAAATATGTAGTTTACAAAAAATAATTATATATACATATATGTATATATAAAATAAAAACATTATACAAAATATCTACATCAGAAAATAAAAGTTACAAAAATTAATTACACAAAATTTACAAATTACAATGCTTTTGTTGACATCTCCTTGATGACTTCTTCGTCTTCCTCGTTTCTTTGCTCTTTTTTTTTTTTAACAATCAGCCTTCCTTTTTTCTGAATCTAAAAGATCTCCAAAAATCAGATACACATACATACACACACACACAACAAGTAATACTAATTTCAATTCCAAGCTAAGACCATGATTATCGGTGGGTTCAGGTTGGAGTTCTTAGTGTTTTGATGAAAAAAATAAATCAGAAGAAAAGAAAATATGTAAGATCTCCTCTTATATAGTATACTGGATCATGGGTTAAGAGACTGCTACGTGTCAGCTGTCTGTTGGGCGAACAGAAAATATAAAACGAAAAAAAAAAATCATCCGATTGATTTTATTATTTTTCCTCTCTCTCTCTCTCTCTCTCTCTCTCTCTCTCTC
>NC_025694.1:7488445-7514880 GCF_000633955.1 Camelina sativa
TCTCTCGCGATTGGAATCTCCGAAACAAGAAAACGGTTTGGAATCAGAAGCTTCATGGGTTTGAATCGAAGGACCGAGAATGGTTTGGATTCAGTTGGGAATGAAGAGAAGGCGATTCGATGGGATTGGAGAGAAGAAGATTAGTAGCGATGGCGATTTGGAAGCTAATCGCCAATTGCATGATTCGAGTTTCAGTCGAATAAATTGGAAGAGATTGAAACAATTGGAATCACAAGGTACGTTTGTTAGTACAATTGCATGAATAACAGATTGTTTTATGATTAGGGTTCTTTGATTTTCGATCTCAAATTAGGGTTATTTGATGTTAGTTAGAAAATTAGGGATTTGCGTATAAGCCTTGTGATTTTGGAGTTGTTATACTTTATCAGATGTTTGATTGAGACTCAAGATGATTTTGTTATGTTATAGAGATCACTGATTCGTATTTTGTTCTTTTTTTTTAATTATGTAGATGGATACGTTTTTTGTTCTGTCATAGCTTTGATAACCTTGAGTTAAGTATTAATGATTGAGACTCAAGATGATTTTGTTATGTTATAGAGATCATTGATGCCTTTTTTGTTCTGTTTTCATGATTATGTAGATGGATATGTTTTTGTTCTGTCTTAACTTTGATAACCTTTGGTTAAGTATTAATGATTGAGAGTTTAGCATTTTGTTCTGTTATAGAGATCACTGATGCGCTAATACACTTATGTTTTTCATGATTATGTAGATGGAAAGACTGATTACAGGAGAAGGATCCGTATTATCAACCAAGACATGAACAAGTACAATAAATCGAGTACCAATCTCTTTGTTGTCCGGTTTACCAACAAAGACAAGAACAAGTACAATACATTAGGTTGCTGGTGAGGACAATACATCAAGGTTTTGAGTTCTATATCTTTATTTTAGTTAAGCATGTGATGTTTGTTTTCCTTTCTAAATCTTTTTTTTTTTAATTCATTCTTTAACAGCTTAAAGAAAGCTAGATGATGAGTATAGAGTCCTTGTGTCTGTTCGGCCATCAATGAAGGTAATTTATTATCCTTCTCTTCCTTAATTTACTTGGTGTTAGTTTAGGTATGAGTCGATGTCATTGCTTTCGGATGGTGGTTGTGATTAATACGCTTATGTCATTGATGTCATTGCTTTAGTATTTGTTGCTTTGTGCGCTTATGTCACTTGAGGCTTTATTAAATATGTATGTGTACTTGATGGTTTGTGTTAGGTAAAAACTTGATGCTTTGTTAAATATGTATGTGTACTTGATGCTTTGTGTTAGGTAAACACTTAGTTTCAAAATTTAAACCATTTACCAATCTCTTTAACACACAAGTTCTTTCTTTATAAACCCATTACCAATCTCTTTAACCCACAAAAGTAAATAACACCTAAACATTAAAAACCCTTTAGCAATCTCTTTCTCACGATATGGATTCTGACGACTCTTTGAATCCATATCTTCCCTCCTCTAGCTATATGAACCTCTTACACAGCCAACTTGATAACCAAAACCTTGAATACACTCCTCTTGATAGTCCATGTTCTGAAACTCCATCTGAACCTGCATCCCCTCAAGAAAACCGTAAGTCAAGGAATGCATGGTTACCAACAGATGATATCATGTTGGTCAGTGCTTGGCTTAATACTAGCAAAGATCCGATTACTTCCAACCAGCAAAGACTTGCATCCTTTTGGGGGAGGATTGCAAAATACTTTGCATCCTGTCTGAATGTTGATGGTCGGCCAAAGAGAGAGGCGAGTCACTGTAAGCAGAGGTGGGGGAGGATAAACGAATTGGTGTGCAAGTTTGTTGGATGTTATGAAGCTGCAAAAGTGTACCGCAGCAATTCGTATGATGGCATATGGTTGTGCAACTGATGCGTTTGACGAATACCTCCGTCTTTCTCCAAATGTGGCACTAATATGCTTGGACAAGTTTACAGATTCAGTCGTAAATTTATTTGGAGATGAGTACTTGAGAAGACCCACACCAGCAGATCTTCAAAGACTACTCGACATTGGCGAGTATCGCGGATTTCCCGGCATGATAGGAAGCATCGATTGTATGCATTGGGAGTGGAAGAATTGTCCCACCGCATGGAAAGGTCAATACATCCGCGGATCTGGAAAGCCCACAATCGTTTTAGAGGCGGTGGCTTCGTATGATCTCTGGATCTGGCATGCTTTCTTTGGACTACCAGGTACATTAAACGATATCAATATTCTTGACCGATCTCCAGTCTTTGATGATATTTTGCATGGTCGAGCTCCTAAAGTTAAATACAGTGTCAACGGACATGAGTATAAATTGGCTTACTATCTGACAGATGGTATTTATCCAAAATGGTCTACTTTTATCCAATCTATTCCACTGCCACAAACTCCAAAAGACGCTTTATTTGCAAGACAACAAGAAGCTGTGCGTAAAGATGTAGAGCGTGCTTTTGGAGTTTTGCAGGCTCGATTTGCCATAGTCAAAAACCCGGCACTTATTTGGGATATAGTAAAGATTGGAAAAATAATGAGAGCGTGTATCATACTGCACAATATGATAGTAGAGGACGAACGAGATGGGTACTCTCTGTTTGATCAAACTGAATTCACACAAATGGAGTCAAGTAGAGCTTCAGAAGTTGACTACACACTTCCAACACCCAGGCCTTCATGTGTCGCTACTATGCTCAAGAATCGAAAGGATGTTCGTGATAAGGAAAAAAATAAGTGCTTGCAAAATGATTTGGTTGAGAATATTTGGGCAAAATTTGGAGCTAATTAGTATTAAAATTAATCATTCTCTCCATTTATAAATTGCACTTCTGTTGTAATATGTATTAATGTTTTATTATGTTTTGTATGTTTGAAAATTAATAAAAATGGAATATTTCTTTAATTTTATAAAATCTTTAATGTTTACACATTTATATCACTTCTATTCTATTTAAAATTTTAAAAAACAATATTTTCAAAAATAAGAGACCCAAAATAAGAACCTACCAATAAAAGAGAAAATTTTATCTAAGAGATCATGAGTTCTTATATTCCAAACAGTACACAATTAATTCATAAAAAATTTAAGAACTCCCCTTATATGAACCCCCCAATAAACTTGCTCTAACATCACAAAATCGAATCAGTGAAGGAGTTGTTGTCCAGCTCAAAGTTGATGTCGCTCTTCCCCTCTCACAAAAATCTTTACTTTTGGAAATCTATAAAACAAAACAAGATTCATAAACTAAGGATAATTAATAAACAAAATTACAACACAAAACGAAATTAAAAAACTGGGAAAAAAAATACCATTGTCAGATCTGTTGTAAAAATGATATATGCTCCTCTCCATCACAAGCACCATCCTCCTCCTTCCTCGTTCTTCCTCTCTCACGAACATCGAAACCTCTACGGCGCTACTTCTCCCTTCGTCCCCATCAGAATCATATCTTTCTCATGCCCTCTCCAAATCAAGCATGAGACAAGCAGAAAACTTAAATCGGACAAATAAAATAGTAAAATCAAAGGATAGACAACCTCAGATCTAGGTTTCAGTGGAACGACAAAAGGTTTAAAGGAGAGGAAGAAAAAGAATCGAGTGAAATAGAGAAGGATTTATTGGAAAAGTACCAGAGAAGAAAAAGGAAGGAGAAAAATGGAGTTTAGGGTTTTTGTGTTTAATATAAAGATTTAATATCCTCGCAATTCCATAGCAAATATTGCGAGGGATTTACTAGGCTTTCTGTTTATATAGAAAAATTCTGCGTCGCAAATCCTCGCTAATATTGCTAGGGAATTGCAAGAGTCCCTCACAAATCCCTAACACACCACTAAAAAATATATAATTTATATTTCGAGATATTTAACATTAGCAAATCTCTCGCAAATATTTGCAAGAGATTTGTGAGAGACCGTAGCAAATCCCTCGCAAAGTCTTTAGGGTTTAGGTTTTGGAATTGTCATTTCTGCCCTATCTTTGATTTTAAATCTTGGATTCATCTTTTTAATCATTACTAGTAATGTAATTAGTCTTTAGGGTTTAGGTTCAAGAGTTTGAAGTTGTTATTTGCGAGGAAATTGCTATGATTTGAGTCGTTTGCGATAGAATTACGACGGATTTGCTACGCGTCTAGCAAATCAGTCGCAAATATGTCGCAAACCTTGAATATCTAATTTGTAAAAACCATCAAAATAATTTAAAAAGTTAGTAAAACTAACTTTCAAGTATATTATAAGGTCCAATGTCTCATCATACTCTTTTCTATCATTAATAGTAATGTATTTTAGAATAATTCACCTTATGAACATATTCAAATGTATTTCAGAATAATTATATTAAGTTTTGTAATATTTATAAAAAAATAATTTTCCTAACTTTGCAATAGATTTGCTATGGCTTTTGCAATCCACTCGCAAGTCTATAGCAATTTTGCTATGAATTATGTTTTCTCAAAAACGTCGCATTATTGCAATTGATTTGCGAGGAAGGAGACATTCCCAGCGAATTTGTCGTAAATGCCTTGCAATTGAGCAGCGGATTTGCGGCGACCAGTTTCCTCGCAATTTTGTGAGGGATGTGCTAGGGATTTTTTTATTTCTCATACATTTCTTGCAAATCTACCGCAAATTTGCGAGAACTATAATCCATCGCAACTCGTACTCGCAAAAGCGGTGTTTTCTTGTAGTGTTCGTTTCAAATGGACTTCGCTTGAACTTAAACAGGCTCGTCATCATTGGACGTAGATTTCTCATAATAGTATTCATTTACCTCGATTCCTATATTTTCAACCCAAAAAAGCATCATAATATTTCCTCATGCACTATGTTCATATAGATGTGAAAACCATTATAATTTCAGACTATTCTACAGAATTCTAGAAAATAAATAAGACAATAAACTTTATTAGTTTAAGATAAAATTCTACACACATAATTGCATTTACATAAAACTAATTTGTAAAATATTATAAAAAACTGATGTCCATAATTTGTTATCCAATTATGACGACACAATGAGTCAATAGGAGCCACGAAGAGAGAAAAAAAAAATGTACTGCAAAAGGATAATGATAGTACAAATGATACGTCGTACTGCCACATGTACGACGCAACTCAACTACCAAAAAGCAGAGCCATCCATAAAACTCAAAACACACACAGATTCCACTGGCGTGTGCTCTCCTCACTTGTCCTTAGAAACTTGAGGTACTCATTCTCTATCTCTCATCTACTTTTTTTGTAGTTCCTGTTCGAGTTTTTGTTGTCCAACAAATGTCTTTCTCTTCTACATAGACATTTCATTTGTATTTGCTTGGTCTTCCGACAACATACAAAGTTCAAAACGCATGTATACATTCTTTTGTATTTTGTAAGAATTATTGATTTATTTATCTTTTTTAAAGATAGGGTGCATCTTGATAATTGATGTTATGTTGTTTTTAATTGCAGCTTCAATCTTAAAGTATTAAGTATGGCTGCTTCAACTGCTGTTACCGCAAACTATGTCCTCAAGCCACCTCCATACGCTCTGGTATGCATGATTTTATTGATATGTTTCTTCCAACCGATTGCAATTTTCGGCAAATGTCATTTTGTTTATGGTTAGATTAGATTTTTGCTTACTACCTACTAGATGATATAAGTTGTTATGCCCAAAGTAGCCTTCATAATACCTTTTATCCTCTCGTCAAAGGCGTTACAAATGAAGTTTCATCAGCTATTATTATTAACACAAAACCAAAAGTAACAATGCGTTACAAATTAAATGAACTCCTCTAACTTCACAATGGAAGAAAACATAACTCATATTAATTTGTGGTTAGTGTTTTTTTCCGAAAATTCGTTGAATAAATAAACTACTATATGGGAATGGGAAATTTGTATCAATATTTTTTGGGTTCATTTATTTTTAAAAATATGCTGATTTTATATTGAGTGAGAGAGCAATTTTGATGAAATGTTATGTGGTATAATTACTGGAAAGGATGCTTTGGAGCCGCATATGAGCAAACAAACTCTGGAGTTTCACTGGGGAAAGCATCACAGGGCTTACGTGGACAACCTCAAGAAGCAGGTTCTTGGAACCGAGCTTGAAGGCAAACCCTTAGACCACATTATCAACAAAACCTACAACAATGGCGATCTCCTCCCTGCTTTCAACAACGCTGCTCAGGTCATTACAAACCCTTTTTTTTTTTTTTGATCTTTTAAATTGTGTATGATTGTTTAGCTGAACCTGAATGGTTGTGTTTATAGGCGTGGAACCACGAGTTCTTCTGGGAATCAATGAAACCCAATGGTGGAGGAAAGCCATCAGGAGAGCTTCTTGCTCTGCTTGAAAGAGATTTCACTTCTTATGAGAAGTTCTATGAAGAGTTCAATGCTGCTGCGGCCACTCAGTTTGGAGCTGGCTGGGCCTGGCTTGCTTGTNGGTTCTTGGAACCGAGCTTGAAGGCAAACCCTTAGACCACATTATCAACAAAACCTACAACAATGGCGATCTCCTCCCTGCTTTCAACAACGCTGCTCAGGTCATTACAAACCCTTTTTTTAGTTTGAGCTTATATAATGTGTGTGTGATTGTTTAGCTGATTGGTTGTGTTTATTACAGGCGTGGAACCACGAGTTCTTCTGGGAATCAATGAAACCTAATGGTGGAGGAAAGCCATCAGGAGAGCTTCTTGCTCTGCTTGAAAGAGATTTCACTTCTTATGAGAAGTTCTATGAAGAGTTCAATGCTGCTGCAGCCACTCAGTTTGGAGCTGGCTGGGCCTGGCTTGCTTGTAAGTGTTTCAAATTTAAGAACCTTACATTTATACTTACTTTACCTTCTTCCTTACTCTTATTATCTCTCTGCTCTAAATTCAGATGCAAATGACAAACTCAAAGTAGTGAAAACTCCAAATGCTGTGAATCCCCTTGTGCTCGGCTCTTTCGTAAGTTTTTTCATGAAAGAACTTGAATACACAATTTAGTTGATTAGTAGAGATCACTAAACTTAATCTTAATCTTGGCTGTGATTTTCTTGCAGCCCTTGCTTACCATTGATGTCTGGGAGGTAAGTAAACTCCTTTTTGTCCCATACCTAATCCAGTGTTTGTCCTAAAACCTATTTTTCTGACAAGTTTGTTGATTTTTTTCTTTTCCCTTTTGGGTACATCGAACAGCATGCTTACTATCTCGACTTCCAGGTAACAACTTATTCAAAAACATAAGAAAACGCTTTTCTTCATCGGTTTATTTGTTTTGTTGATTGTTGTAATCTTATTTGTATAACGAGCAGAACCGGAGACCAGATTACATAAAGACATTCATGAACAACCTTGTGTCTTGGGAAGCTGTTAGTGCCAGACTTGAGGCCGCAAAAGCTGCTTCTTCCTCTTCCGCTTAAGCAGAGAGTTCTGAACAATATGACTTCAATGAATTCTGTATTATTGAAGTTTATTAATAAAGTATTGGTCAATGTAATGTAATAAGGACGCAACTTTGTTGTATGTGTGACAAGAGTCTTTCATGTAGAATTTTGCACCTGTGCAATGAACAATTACAATGCTCTTTTTGTGGTATTTTTGGGTGTGTTTGAGTTAAGTTTTCATTATCTGTTTCAAAAGCACGGTTCTCTATTTTGTAGAAAGTTGAAAGGGATTCCTATTTCCTACTAGCCATCAGTGAACAGAACCTTCCCATCCTCTAGGTCGAGTAGCTGCTGTTTCATTAGTATTCCTTTGTTCCGTGGGAATAGTAGGCATGTATGTGCCGGCTGGTCGCTTGAGTAGTACTAGTACTACATGTGACGGGCCCATTAATGATATGAAGTCTAGCACGGCTGAGCGGTTGAGCCAATTAAAATTTTAGGTATTGATTAACTTAAAAAATATAATTAATAAAACTAAAGTATATTTTTTTGGTGAAATAAAACTAAAGTTTATACACATACTAGGCAAAGTTCCACGGTTTCCATGAGTTAATATTCTATAAGACTATATAATATATATTCACATACTATATGATTCACTATTTAAATTTTTAATATAATAACATTTTTTATCTATAGTAAATATTTGTTGTCTTAAATTTTTAAAATCTTCAAAAACTAAACGCTTACACATAAAATATTCTATGTGTAATATTGAAAAGAGTTTTATCTATTAGAATTAGAAACAAATTTATGAATTTTTTTTCTTTATAAATATATATTGTTAATGGAAAGTAATTATATAAATTATTTGTGTTTAAAATTCTGATAGCTTGAAAGTATATGTTGAGACTTTTAGAGCTCGTGCGTGTTTTCCTATTATTGATTTAAGACTCATTTCAAGATGTATTAATTTCAATATATCTTCAAATTAAGGCAATGCATATAGTTGACAAAAAAAAAGGCAATGCATATAATTAGGGTGTCATTTAAGTCAGTGCATAATCAATTTGTCACAATTACTCCAGATTGTGATAAATTGGAGTAAAAAAAAAATTGTCACAATTACTCCAGATTTTCCAAAGTTAAAAACTAGTGCTGAATATATTTACTAATTTCCATAATGTCTATATTAATTTAATATCTTCTAAACTAGTATTGAATGTAAAAAATCAATGCATAAATCTATAGAATGGTTTTTTGCATTAGTTTATACATTGAATTGATTATAAATCAATTATAAATTGTTGACAAAAAAATCAATTATAAATTATTACATAAGATGAATATGGTTTCCATATGTACATATACATATGTATATGATTATGAACTTACGAAATGAGGAGTTTAAGGATCATGTTTTTTTTACTAAATGATGTTTGACGATGATGTTGTGTGATGATGCAATTGTTTTGACTTGATCTTGTTTGATTGTTCTTTGTTTGTACAGTTCTCGATACAATATGTTTAGACAGCCAGGGTAAGGCCTCTGCACCTTACCGAGTTGGACTATATGTTCCACTCTGCTGAGCACAACAACAAAGTTGTTGAGGAGTTCCAGTTGTCTCTTCCAAAGCAAATTCCTAGGCTTGAAACTGGTGTTTTTAGGGTGGGCTAACAGATCTTTGAAGACGGGAACACATGGATACCAAGCTATGACGTTCACCTGGTAAACTAAGTCTTTTTGTCATATGTTATTTATATTTATCTCACCTGTTAGATAAATATAAATTTCACATGTCACGAGAAAAAAAAGTACATGGTTCAATTTCTGAAGTTTAAATAAAAGATGGTAGAATTAGCATCACACATAGTAAGAGATGTTTCTAATGTCAGGCTTAACTTGAATTTACTTGATAACTGTTTCTGTTTTTTTTACTTGAAAATGTTTGATTGTTGTATTTGACTTGATGATGTTGTTTGATTGTTGTTTGCTATTTTTTTGATGATGCTATCGTTTGCTGTTTTTGATGATGTTATTTCATTTACTCGATGATTGAGAGATGTGTTTTTTTAACTTGAATTCTGATTTTGCTGTTTTTGATGAGTTTTTTATTGATGTTTTCACTTGATGCATATTTGTTTGTGCAATGTTTAACTCATTAATCCAAAAAGTTAAGATTATGATCTTGTGCATTTTCGAGGTAGACTACATCTTCCATTGTGCTCAACACAGCAACAATATTGTTGTAGAGTTCCCTTTGACTCTTTCAAAACAGATTTCGACGAATGAAACTGGTGTTTATCGGGTAAATCGATAAACCGTCAAATTAAAGCCAAGAATACTTGGATGATTTTTACTAAATTTTATAGTTCCAAAATCAATGATATCGATGACTTGCTCACCCCCGGATTAGTCCAGTTCTAAATCTATTATTAAAAAAAGAAAGATAATGGTAGACATGAAATTCTTTTAATTATAAATGTGTATGAGTGTTTTATTGTGGAGCACCTGCATTGACAAAGGAACGAAAACATCTAGCTTTGGAATTCACACACAAGACGAGAACAAAATTTTCCTTCCATAAAGAGAACTTTTAAAAAATGAAAGATATACGCACAATGCTGATAAAGCGCATGATGGGATACACAATCAAACAATTGTGGAGTATGTTTGTTTGTGTTTATAAAATTGAATTTGTGGTGTTTTGTTTTTTAAAAAACAAACTCTAAAATAAAAGGTGTGTTCTGATGATGATTATTTGAGTATATATTTTTAAAAATCTTATTCCATATCCAAAAACCAAGTTTAACATAAGTTTATATTGTATACTATATATCATCTTGAAAAACAATTATGTTTACAATGTTACCGTGGGAGACTTGAACTATGTAAAACAAAAATGTTAATGTAACATGGTATGGATTTTGGAAACAATTAGTTCAAGATCAGGAAAAGTAGAAAAGTAAAAAAATCCCTTTCGAGAATTAGTTAGACGTTGGTCTTTTAATTTATATTTTGACGTTGGTGTTTTCGGAATTAGAGCTTTTGATGTTGATAGATGAATGATTAACGAACGATGTATAAAAATTGACAATCATGTTGTATTTTTTTTTTTTAATCGGTAATGAGATTTTGTGGTATTCGGTCTTCAATTAATCAACCAATGAAAAGTTACAACAAAAATGCAAATACAAAATCGTGGGCCTAAGTAAGTGTATACACGTTTCACGTTTGTCTCAATTTGTTTACATTATGTTGGAATATATTATGTGCGTCTGTTCTGTTGATTGTCTTACGAGCCTCGCCTCTTATAATATAAAAAATGACTTGGCGAATATTTTTGGTCGTCTCATCATCTTACAACCCAAAGACTCAGAGATCTAAAAAGAAGAATTTTTTTTTTTAGGATTACACACTTAAAAGTTAAAGTTTGCTTCTAAATCGTCCCTCCTTTTACTTACAGAGCATTGACTTGAGATGCAAGAAACACATTATTCCGTTTAATCGTCTTTTTTTTTTCTTTTTTCTTCTTTTGCTCCCGTTTGGTTTTCACGTTGAAACAATGGAGAGAGTGAGCTTTGAATTACCGGACTATCATCACTCAGACAGAGAGGCTGAGAAGAGCAGCGATGTAGTTCCGTTGACCAACGAAAACCTGGAGATGGAAAACCTTAGAAACACGGCGGTGGATGAAGAATCGAGCGTGAAGGAAGATACGGAGCTGATGACGCAGAAACGAAACGGTCGGGTGAAACTTACTAACAAGCTCAAACGCTTGAAATCATCTGTCTTTGGAGAAAGCAAGCCAACTGGCTTGGACCGTTCAAAGTCAACGGCTGGTCGGGCTTTGAAAGGGCTCAAGTTCATCAGTAAGACCGACGGTGACGCTGGCTGGAGTGCCGTGGAGAAGCGGTTTCTTAAGATCACGGCCACCACTGGTGGATTGCTACTTCGGTCAAAATTTGGTGAATGCATAGGTAAAAATATTAATCACTAGGGTCTGAATTATATTTAAGTTTGGAAAGGATTTGGATCTAAATAGGGATATTAACATATCGCAGGGATGAACTCAAAGGACTTTGCTTTGGTATTGTTCGATGCATTAGCTAGAAGACAGGGTGTGACAGGGGATGTGATTGATATGGACCACTTGAAGGAATTTTGGGAACAAATAAGTGACCAAAATTTTGATTCCAGGCTTATGACATTTTTTGACATGTGATTTTTTCAATCATTATAATGAGTTTTGTTCTTTTCGTTTCATTTATCTGGTTTCTATACAAGTTATGGTGATGAATGTAAAGTTTGAGCCAAAGGGTTTGTGAAACTGCAGGATGGATAAAAACGCCAATGGTAGACTGACGGAAGACGAAGTTAGAGAGGTAACAGTTTTTAAGACTAATTATGAGGACTTGATTGTTTTTCACACATTGATGATATCTGATCATTTTGCTAAATCCTGTAAGTTCATTGGAAAAAAAAACAAAATTTACATGAACCCAAACGCATACAAAAAAAGTCAACATCTTGATATTTGTCTTTGAGAAATACCTGATAGGTGAGATTAAATTTGTTGATCCTCTGTTGTGTATTCTTTTTTGTGTGTTGGCAGATCATCAACCTTAGTTCATCTGCCAACCATCTGTCATCTATCCAGAAAAAGACTGATGAATATGCAGCAATGATCATGGAAGAGCTTGACCCTGATCATATGGGGTACATCATGGTAAACTTTGATGATGATGATCTGAAAACCAATATTTGTCTTTCCAATATATGTAATTTCTATATGTAATTAACTTTGTGGTGACATTAAAACAGGTGGACAGTCTTAAGAGATTGCTTCTACAAGCGGAAACACAATCTGTAAGCACAATTAGTGAAGACAAAAAGGAACTGAGCGACATGTTAAGTGAGAGTCTCAAGCCTACGCGTGACCCTAATCCGTTGAGGAGATGGTATCGTCGACTTAGATTTTTCATACTGGATGGCTGGCAAAGAATGTGGGTGATCGCGCTATGGCTCACCATTATGGCCATCCTCTTCACGTACAAGTATATCCAGTACAAGAATCGAGCTGTGTATGAGGTGTTGGGGCATTGTGTGTGCTTGGCCAAAGGTGCAGCAGAGACGCTGAAGCTAAACATGGCCTTGATTTTGTTACCTGTATGCAGAAACACTATCACGTGGCTTAGAAATAAGACTAGGTTTGGTGTTTTTGTCCCTTTTGATGACAACATCAATTTTCATAAGGTAAAACCACACAAATTTCTAGTTATATTTTTAACATTTACGCTGGTTTAGTGATTGAGGAATCGCCATATCGCTCTGAGGATGTGACCAAATCTCGTCTATAGTACTTTTATGCTGGCAAATACAGACGTTTTAAATGCTAACAAAAAACATAGTTTATACACATTCTTCGCAATATTATGTTAACCTAGCTAGATATACAAGAAAACATTTTATCATTTATATAGTAGTAACTTGACGCCTAAACAAACAGGTTATAGCGGTGGGAATTACGGTAGGAGTAGTCATACACGCCGTGGCCCATTTGGCTTGCGATTTTCCACGGCTAATCGCGGCAACTCCCGAAGAATACATGCCTCTCGGAAAGTTCTTCGGGGAGGAGCAACCGAAGAGATACATGCATTATGTGAAGTCAACAGAAGGAATAACAGGACTCGTAATGGTTCTCTTGATGGTTATTGCTTTTACACTGGCTCTGCCTTGGTTTAGGCGGGGGAAGCTAGAAAAAAGGCTTCCTGGGCCACTTAAGAAAATCGCGAGCTTCAATGCCTTCTGGTACACTCACCATTTGTTCGTTGTAGTCTACATTCTCCTTGTCCTTCACGGATACTACTTGTACCTCAGTAAGGAATGGTACAAGAAAACGGTGAGTATACTTCAGTGTTAAACATTTCCAAAATCGTTGAAAAAACGTTACTAACTTGGGGTTTTTTGTTTATAGACGTGGATGTACTTGGCAGTACCAGTAGCTCTCTATGCATGCGAGAGATTAATACGAGCATTCAGGTCCAGCATCAGGACAGTAAAAGTTCTTAGGGTAGCGGCTTATCCTGGAAAAGTATTGACTTTGCAAATGTCAAAGCCTAAAAATTTCAAATACATGAGCGGTCAATACATGTTTGTAAACTGTCCAGCAGTCTCACCGTTTGAGTGGTACGCAAAGAACACACTCTTAATTATGAGTCAACAACTCTAAACCCATTTCAAAATATTTGGATGTGGATTTTATTAATTTATACATATCTCTACAGGCATCCATTTTCAATAACTTCTACACCACAAGAGGACTTTCTGAGCGTTCATATAAAATCACTAGGAGATTGGACAGAGGCTATCCAAGGAGTCTTCTCCGAGGTCCTATATATACACTTTTAAAATCTCTCAAACTTATATACCTTTATCAGTATTGGAGTCGGGGAAAGATAGTTTTGTGTGTATGTCTCAGGTGTCTAAGCCATCTCCGGTCGGAGACACATTGCATGGTGCAAATAGTCCCGGGTAAGTATATTCTTCATATATTATTATATTTTAAGACTAGTCTTAAAATCTAGTATACACTTTACATCTAGTATATATAACTCACCATAAAAGACATGTGTGTGTATACCTAAGAAAATTAATCTACCTAGCTAAGAAAATCTAACGTTGTAAATTTTGAAATGGCAATGACCCCTTCTTCCACAGTTTCCCCAAAATCATGCTTGATGGTCCGTACGGCGCACCAGCTCAAGACTACAAGAAGTACGAGGTGGTTTTGCTGATCGGCCTTGGCATTGGAGCCACCCCGATGATCAGCATTATCAAGGATATTATCAACAATACGGAGACCAAAGAACAGCTCAGCCGAATGGAGAAGGGATCGCAACAGGAGCCACACGTTAAGAAAGAAACTTTCAAAACGCAAAGGGCTTACTTCTACTGGGTAACAAAGGAGGAGGGCACGTTTGATTGGTTCAAAAACATCATGAACGAAATCGCGGAACGGGACAAAAGCAAAGTCATAGAACTACACAATCATTGCACTAGTGTTTACGAAGAAGGAGACGTTCGTTCCGCGCTCATAAGGATGCTTCAGTCTCTAAACTATGCCAAGAATGGTTTAGACATTGTTGCTGGGACAAGGGTCATGTCCCATTTCGCCAGACCTAACTGGAAAAACGTCTACAAACAGATAGCTATGGATCACCCTGGCGCTAATGTTGGTAAGCTCTCATTCTCCCTGATTATATCAACTAGTAAGCGTATGGTTTGGTTGTTGTAATCTAATTAATGACTATAAAGAAAGGATATAAACTGAGAATGAATACATAACGTGCAGGAGTGTTCTATTGTGGAGCACCGGTATTGACAAAGGAATTAAGGCATCTAGCGTTGGAATTCACACACAAGACAAATACAAGATTCTCCTTCCACAAAGAGAACTTCTAAAGACAATGAAGCAATTCTACCCACAATGCTGATAGAGTATAAACGATGGCCAAGAAATTAATGAAAATTGTGGAGAGTTAGTGTGTCATATTTGTGTGTTTGAGGATTGAATTTTGGTTTTTCTTTTTGTGATGATTATGTGAAATGTATGTTTTATGCGCTTTTTGTTTTTGTTTCATTATCTAATATTCAAAACCATGTTCAATATCCTTAATTTTTTTTTTTTTTTGAATTTCACTTTTCACAGGAATGTGTAGAAACGTATAAACCGCACAACAAAAAGCTAGCTAGTCGCTGTGGATAATCCTTTGGAGAACAACTTTTCTCAAAACAAAAATAGAGAAATACAGTACAACTATTCATCGCAGATGCTGTCGTTACATATTAAACAACATTTAACATTTGGCCAAATCAATATTTTGGGGGTCTGCAGAAGTGCAAGTTTGTACAAACAGTCCTAATAGTGTAGGAAGAGTTTATGAGAATCTCTTGGGCGAGTTGTAGGGGATATATTGCATGTCTTCCACGAAAATCCTTCTCGGAATGTGCTATACAATTACGATCTACTGAAGAAGCCCCAAAAGTAAAGCTATCCATCCTCACATCACATGTATTGTCAGATTGGAATTCTGCATCCAAAAGAAAGATATGGAAAATCATAAATTCAAATAAACTCGAGAGGTCGAAAAAAGTTGAAATTCACACCAAGAGGAAGGGATCCATAGATATAGGAGAAGAGGAGAGTAAGAAAAACAGACTTTACTCGCCACTCTTCCTGATAACTATCAATTCTTGAAAGCAACTTAACCTATTCTTGATCCCAAGATCTAGTATAATTATAAATACAATGATCTTGGACATTGGGTGAATACATGCATTCAATTACAACTCTCAGTTCATTATCAGTGACACCATATACTGTTCCATAGAATGAATGATAAATATGAATAGTTTTTCCAAAAACTGACCTAGTCTTTTTTTTTCAAATGGGTCTACATTGGAACAGCTTCAATAAGCCTAGAGAAGTAGAACTGAGTAGTAGTGAGTCCTCTCTTGCTGATTTTCCAGCCGACCTTACGCAAAGCTCTTTCCACATCCGCCTCAGAGTGTAGATAAGCTCTTGTGGCCTTTGATGGCCCTGGGAAAAGCTCTCCAATTCTCTTCAAAATATCATAGTAAAAAGTCTTTGGAGCAAAACTAAGAATCACTCTCTTCTCTGCTAAAGAAGCAAGGTGCGCAATCATTCCATCAGCTTTGTTCTGCGGATAATGTATCAGCACGTCGAGGCATACAACTGTATCATACTTCCCACTTAAGCTCTCTAAATCATTCACTTCAAATCTCGGTATATTCCCTGGTGGTAGTTGTGACTTTGCCTATGCATATTCAAAAACCAACCACAATGATTCAGAATTCGAAAACTAGCAACTCACCTATACTATAGCACCAGGCAGAGAAACTTAGTTCAGGATTGAAATTGGGATTTTTACCTTCATCTCAGCTTCGGCAACCATAGCAGCAGAGATATCGGAAGCAGAGACGATAGCTCCTTCCTTAGCTAAAGGAATCGAGAGCAAACCGGTTCCGCAACCGGCGTCGCAAACCGTAACACCGGCTAAAGATCTATCTTCCGTAAGCATAAGCATCGTGTTCTCCACCGTCTTAGCGTGGCCGAGTCGGATATCCTTCTGAACACGATTCACTTCATCAGTATCGCCGTATATCTTCCTCCACCTCTCGAACCCGGTGCTATTGAAATACTCCCTCACGACCTCCTTGTCGCCTCCTCCAACTTCCTCCGCCTGCAATTTCCGCCTCCTCTCCGGATCCGTCAAGGAAACCATCGCCGCGAGTGCTGCTACGGATCCGCCTCCTAGTACGGCGATTGTTGTGCTGTCTACGCCGGCTAGGTCGGTGACGGATGCCGCGACGACGGTGGCGGCTCTGCTCCGGGGAGTTACATTGAACTTAGTTGCGTTGGGGAATCTGGGAAGAAACTGAGCGACTGAGGAAGACGGTGACAACAAGGACGGAGTAAACGGCATTATCGAAGTTTAAGGGGAAAGCGGAAGCCACAACGAAGTGAGTTTGGCGCCGTTACAGTGATGAAGAACTGGGTTAACGTTATCCTGGATAAGAAGATAGGGAAGGAGACGATCCACGTTTCGATTTCCATGGGTCCCACTTTAATGCGTCACACTACAAACTTTACTTATTTTAACGCCTCTGACCTTTTATTTACATGAACTTTCGTGTTTTGCCCCTAAGTTTACGAAAAATCGAATTTTCACCCATCTTTTTATCAGGACTGCTCTGTTACCGGATGTAGATTTTTGTTTTCAAAAAACTTGTATTGGGTAAAGTAATGAAGAGTATATATTATACAAGTAACAACATGGAAGTCAAAAATATCCACAACAATAGGAACACAGTTTGAAAGCAAAAGCATGTACATACATTGAAGTCTTCTTCTGTGTTTCTAACCTTTTGTGGAAAAGAAAATAGTGATTTTGGTGATTTTGATTACCTTTGTTTGTTTGTGTGTGTGTCGTGAATGTAGGAAATTGGACGCAAAAAAGAGATTAGAGGGGTGGTCACTGGTCACTCATCATAGTAGTCAGAAACGGAATGAGAAGGAAGATAGGCGGAGTCAATGAGTTCCTTACGTGATGTCTCCCATAACTGTTGTTCTATTCCAAGCTTCCTTAGCTCCCTCATTCCCCTTTCCACTGCCATACAAACACACACAAAAAATCAGAGTCTTAGCTTTAATCAACCCATTGATTTAACTTTCAGTGTAATAGTAATATACCATCAACTGCATCATGTGAAGATGGCTGTTGGCCGAGACGATTGATCCAGAACTGAAGACGCTCTTCTGCTATATCACTTTCCACTCCGTGGATTTTAGCTCTTTTCCAAAAATACAGCAGCCATGCCTAGAACATGTATATGTGTGTTTTGAGTCAATGTATTATGTATATGATCCTTAATAAGTAAAAGCCTCTCCCGGTAAAAGATGTTAATGCTAGTTACCTCTTTAAAGAGAATATCCTGTTGCTCTTCTTCGCTCAACTCTGCATTCAAAATTCAGAAGAACTATTCATCAATAATCCCTTCTTGTAACAACACAAACCAGTTGGATTAAGAGGCTTGTTAAATTTATATGATACTTTGTTTAGATTGTCACGAAAACAGTTTTAAGGATGTGACTAACCAAATGCTTCGGAGAACTTAGATTCCCCTTGCACCCTGGAATCTGGATATTAAAATGATATGAGTGTCTGTTATATAACATTTACATGATCAGTATTTATAAGTGGCCAATCAGTTTTAGATATCTTTTACCACTGACGGTTTGTCGGACCACACTTGTTTGTCTATACCGGGCAAGTGCAAGCATTAAAGCATCCTCGACCTATGATGTGCAGGAAATGATATGACAATATGTATGAGATATTTACTTGTTCTGGGCAACAGATTCTACTAATAAACATCAAATTCAGATTAGAAAAATGTGGGCATAAACCTTCAAGGATGCTATCTCTCGCAAACCCGCTTCAACAGCAAGCATACTCTCTATGTTTCCTTCTCCATTGACATCACTGAAATTACTGACGACTTTGCTCCAAGTGCGATCGCTACCACCTGTTAGATGATGTTATTGCCTTTTACTTTTGAATCTTTAGATAAAGATGCTTAGTTTTTTTTTGGGAAATATTGGGAGGACTATTGAGGATCAGACCTGTTTGCCATGAGTCTTCAGGCTTTTGGGCAGCGGAGAGGACAACTTCAAAGGGAAGAGGAGCTGACGCTGACCAATGTTCATATCTTGATGTGGATATATCATCGCATATTCCTAAATGTGATCCAATGAGGTGCATAAGTAAATATTTCCAAAAGAGAAATGCAAGTAATGTTATTGATCAACTCCCACTACTTAAGTCTACCGTGAGATAATTAATCAGCTAGTTGGGACCTTATAGTTGAATATTACAACCTAGTGGACAAGTACACAGCGAATGGGAAACACATTGTAATCATATCAGGACCAGTTTGTGAAATCTTCAAAACCCTTTGCACTCTTGGCACCAAAATGAGAAGAACAGGTTACATTATATTATAAATCATTGCAGGTCAAGACCCAACAAAGAATGGAACGGTTGCATCTTTAGGAGAGAGGGGTTTCTTACCATGTTGAATAGCTAGTTCCCAGTAGCGAGCAAGCCAGCATCTCTTTAGAACAACTTCCTCCTACAAGGTTGGTCAATATTGTAGTTGATCAAACAAAGAAGGCGTGGTAAACCGTCAAATGTACAAAATTCTAGTTTAGTTTGTGAACAAAACCATTTCTTCTTGAGTCAAAATGGTTCTATGTATCATTGTCCGAAGAGACTTTGTTTCAGCTTCAGCCTCATGGAGCTGTTCTGTAGCCTTCTCTGCTTCATCTTTTAAGCTCTGATCATAACACAACACATAAGAGATGATTGTTTCCTTGTCAAGGTGAAAAGTTTATATAACAGAGTCCAGAGCACACTATACTGTTTAGTACCAGTTTGAATAGACTAAAAACCAGAGAATAGTACCTGAAATTCTGAACTAAGGGCATCAGTTTCCTTACTTCTTCCATCTCTTTTTTGTTCAGCAGCCCTTAATGCTGCCTGCAATAGTTTATTATGTTATCCCTTTCAATATATGTGCTGTCAAAGCAAACTCCCAGACAAACTAGCGGAAGAATAAAGGACATGTATATTGCAAAGAACAGATGAAACAACATCCATTAAAATTATGAATGCTACAGACCTCTCTTTGACGCAATGCTGCTTCTTTCCTGGAGGAATCAGCATAAATTTTTTGAATTCCCAATTCTGTAAATGAAGGCTATAAATAACAAAGACAAGAAAACCAAACCTCTTCAAGAGCTTGACATCAAAGTTAGCTCCTTCACCTAGAGAAGCAACCTGTTGTAAGTCATACCAAGCTTAAAAATAACCATCAACATTGTAGATAAGCATCCATTTCTACAAAAGAAAACTATACAAGATATCATAAACACCTGTTTCTCGAGCTCTTTGGCCCTTGCTTCTGCTGCTTCGCGTCTTTCTTCAGCGCGCTGAAGCTGCATTTGTAACTCAAGAAACATACATATCATGTAGCAAACACACACAAAAGAACTAAATTAGAAATAGAGAAAGGTCACACTGACCTTATCCAGTATATTATCGTTTTCTTCTTGAAGCATATCTAACTGCAATGATAACGAGTTTGGTTTCAAATGAGAGATCAAAACATTTAACCAAAACTAGTTTTCCAGTATACTGTGAACCACCTACTTCATCACGCAAGGCTGAAGCTTCTCGATCATCTTCGGTATTCTGTGATAAAATATCTGCAGGACGAAACCTAAAACTAATCGTTCGAGTCCCAGTAATTTCGTCAAACACAAGATATGCAAAAAGAAGCTGAGACTTTACAAAACAAATTTGTAGATATATATAAAACTCCAATTTTTTTTTTACCTTTTCTTATACTTTAACTGAGCTTCCGATTGTTTTGCTGGTACATCAAATTGAACATTTAGTTTCTCGTCTCCGTTCTGCTCAAATTCCTCCAACGGATTCCGACGGGAATACGCCGGAACTCTAACCCTGAGTGCACCCTTACCATTCTTTTCAGTAGTGATCTCCACTGGATTCCGAGGCACTTCAGCTTTAATTTTATCGCCGTCGAGTTCATCGTCAAATTTAGGCGGCGGAAGTACGACAGGTTTCACCGCCGGAGCTATTATTTTTCCGCTGACCGGACCCTTAATCTCTACTGGATTACGGGGAACATCAGATGTAATCTCATCATCTTCTGATTCATCGTCAAATTTAGGCGGCGTAAGTAAGACCGGTTTCTTCGCCGGAGCTTCTTTCCGATCCCTAGCGTTCTTTTTAGGAATTATCACTCGATTCCGGGGACCATCGGGTAGAATTTCGTCACCGTCGGATTCATCGTCAAATTTAGGCGGAGGAAGAATGACCGGTTTCTTCGCCGGAGCGTTTTTCCCGTTGACCGAACCTTTACCAATACGCTTATTATCATCTCGTCTTCGAGACTGAGTCAGAGGCGGAAGATGTACCTGGTACAGATCTTCGCCTCCGTCGTCATCGTCGTCGTAATCATAATCATAGTCGCGCCTCTCCATAACCTTCGCGAGCAGCTCAGCGGCGTTTTGTTTCCGGAGCGTGCTTTTGCCTGAGATTCCTCCTCCACCGCTGTTCAGCCGATGCGACGGAGACATCGCGGGTGAAGAAGAAGCGGAGCTGCCTGGTCTCCTAGCCATCTCTCTAAAGAAGACGGAGTCAACAAGGTGGGAAAGACTTTTTTTTGGATTGAGCTGGAGTCTGGAGAGGAAGAAGAAAGAAGAAGAAGGGAGCAGAGAGATACGCGTGGACCGAATGGTGGCGGGAGAGGAAGTCGAGAGAACGTGGGACCCATTTTTTAATATTTTTTTCTTCACAACTAAACCCATTTCTGCCGCAATTAGTTAATTTTGAAATACAATTACTATATATATATATATATATATATATATATTTTTTTTTTTTTTTGCCCAAATCTATTATATTTAATCAAGGAAAAACTTATTGCGGTAGAGATTATGTTGATTTTGGTAGGTTTGTGAAAGTCAGTAGACCATGTACAAATTCTACAAACATTTTGGGTTTGAATGGTACGGCCAAATTTATCTGCGGTTTAAACCGCTGCATTTTTAAGGCAAACTATAGACCGCTGCAGACCAACTCTATTTATATGCAAAAGCGATCTGCTGCGGTCTTGTCTCTACTTTATTTGGATTGCATCACTATAGACTACATTTGCTGAATGATAAATAAAAAACGGTTCAGTTTGTAGACAAATTTATCCGTCCCTACTACTGCAACCACTTCACACCCTTTATGTTTTTCCAAAAAGTTTCTAATTTCTCAATGCTCTCTTTCATTTATATTTTGTACATTGAATTGATTTGCAATTACGTTGTCGTGAACTCTGCTTTTAATTCACTATATTTAATAATTTTTGTTTTATTTTTTATATTAATTTAACAATATTTTCATGTAAGTCTCACCAGAGCGGTTAGCACAAATGGTTGAATTCATGACATATGGTCCTCTATACTACTTATACCACGAGACAAAAATACATTTTATAAATAAAAACCGAATTCTCCTTATATTTTAAAGGGCCATAATCTGATTCTTTATCAGCCTGGTCTACCGGCCGGTTCTCAACTTCAATATTGCAAATCAATGAAATCACGTTAGCTCTACAATCCATAGTTTTACGGCCACTCCATAATTCGTAGTTTCACGGAAGACACTAAAATGTCGTTTTTATTCGTTAATTTTTTTTTACACTTTAGTTTATAGTAAAACGGGACGAAAACCACATATATATATATATATATATATATTGGTTTTGGTCATTATAAGATACATGATTGTATTAATCGTCTACAATATCTACAAAAGTGTTTCAAAAATCTTACATCCGCTGAAAGATCAATGCCACTACTATAATATATGTAATTGCATCGACCATGATGAAGATAATGCAGCTTATGAAGGGTTGGTTGGCTTGTTCAACAAGAAATTTTAAAACCTGAATTTTTGTTGTCATTTTATAATTTCACTCATAAAAAATTTTATATATATATATATATATATTTCACTAAAGGAATATATTGATTGATAGGTATTAAAATATTAATATAGATATCTCCAAAACTTTGGAGTAGTTTGGTACATATAGTACAATTTAACATTAGATTTATAAAATAGATTCATAATAAAACAAACATATTTCTATTATTTGTACTTAATTACTCCAAATTTTTTTAAATAATGGCAAATATATTCGAGATAATATTACAAGAAAGTCAAACTAAATTCATGTATAGTTTTAGCCTTTTAGGGTAGTGTTTTAAGATATATCCCACACACTTTATTTGAGAAGACACTAGATATCTATTAATTTACACGATACTACTAAAGTCGAAAACTAATTATCTCCCTTTTTAATCTTTGAGTTAACAAAACGATGTCACAATAGAATGGTAGCTAGTGATACAAAATACATTTATATATTCGCCATAATAGACCAATCACCACAAAGAATCAATCTCAACGTATCAAAGTTGTCTCATCATCAATATCCAATCTTAGCTTCCAAAAGAAAAAAAATAACAAACGGTCTAATATACCAAAATAAAATGCTCTGAGACCCAGAATAGGTCAGATTAAAAAGATAGCCGGTTCGATGTACCGTGGTTTTTTTTTGTTAAACCGGAAGAGTTCAAGAAGTTTAGGCCGCAGGTTTCTTCTGAACAAGGTCCTCAATCAAATCTGCCGCCTCTTGGATCGTCGTAATGTTTTGAGCATCAGATTCCTCGACACTTATGTTGAACTTTTCCTCCAACGCCATCACTATTTCCACCTACATCCATATTCATCCACATAATACTAATGATTCATATACTTTTGCATTGAAATAAGTAGTACGTAACCACATTTTAAAACAGAATGGCTAAACACATCACATTATTATGAAAACAGAGGAAATATTAACATGGCATAAATATGAAAGAGAGGGAGAGAGAGAGAGCATATAACATACGGTGTCGAGAGAATCGGCACCAAGAGCAGTGAACTTGGATTCGGCAGTGAGAGGAGTGTCCGCTGTCAAAGCCAATTGCTCCTTTACAATGTCACTCACTTTCTGCACCGTCTCTGCTTTCGCCTATATCCTCACACACACGTTACAATATCAACTTATTGCATTTCTCATATGATATAAGTTTTAGCTTGCAAATCTTTATACTTACTGCACAACTGATTTGAAGACGAAGGCTCTTTGAAGTTGAAGACGTGAAACGACCAAAGGTCACAGACTGAAAACTTGAGCCTTTCTTTAACACCTAATGATCACATGATGGCTTTTAAATATAACTAGTAACAAAAAAACTTAAAGCGAATTCTCAAGATGTGGATGGTTAATGAACTATAATTGAGTAAAGCGTTTGAGGTTTCGAAGTGATAAAAATAAACACACAGTAAAATGTCCCGAAGTTTTGTAGAGTCACCTGAGAGATTCTGGTGGACGGAGCTTTGAAGCTTAGAGACGTGGTTGATAAGGAAGCCATTGAAGGAGATGAAAAAAGAGTAGAAATGGATTCGCTTTAGTTGGATAAGGTGTAATGAGAATAAGAGAGATACGTAGATACGGCGTCGTTATACGATACGCAAGCGCAAGGGTTTTAGTTTTGTGGCGGAGGTTTGTTCTCGGGGATTCCAGGCCTATCTTCGGCACATGTTACTGTGGGTCCCATACTTGCTTAGTGGACTTACGACAGGCCCAATCCTAAACGCAAGTGTTGCTTCAGGGGCCCATCTTGGTTCTTTTTGCATTTTTACTAAAATTATTATATAGTCATGTAACATTCTCATTTGGCGATCCATCATCCCATAGGGGTTACCGGATTAGTTTTCATATCTCAAGGATAAATACATACAATGCATCATACAAATTTCATATCTTTAGTATCAAATCAAATTTTCATTGAATGAAATCCAAGTATATAACAAAGATACTGAGTTATCTTGCAGTAAAATTAAAGGAATTGTATGAAGTATAAAATGTTAAAAAAAAAAAAATCAGTAATTACGAGCAGCGGAGGCAGTTATGACCGTAAGAAGGAACAAGAGTACAAAAGAGGCGAATGACAAAGCCAGTGAGATAGTGACACGATTGCAATAATGGTGCACATAATGACAGATGGGAAGCCAGCCGGCCTCTTTGTTACCGTACTTCCCGATGTAACCTTCCGCGAAGGCCGCAGAGAAAGCCGATATCGCTGTTATCGTCGTAAGCTGTACACATCAAAATATATGATCAAACCCATCCCAAAACGTTCATATATAAAAAAATTTGTCAAGACTCGAGAGACGAAATCGAAATAAAGAGTCTTCACGTATATAAATGAACATATATATTTCATATTTCAAAATAATGTAGATTAAAAAGCACGTAAAGCAAATTACCAGATCAAAGAAGAAGAGTGCAAAAACAAGTCCTCGTCTGCGGACTGCTAAACAAGCCCATACAAGTGTAAAGAATGTCGCGCCGCAGATAGCTATCTGTGCGTACACCAAATACCTGTCAAACATCAGAATCATACACATTTTCAGATCGATCATCATCACTAGTCACTAGATCTCTTAATTTATTATAAGTCTCTTTATAATATATAAGAAAGCGTATGTAGTATATAATATACGAAGAAAGTAAAGAGTCTTGTCTTGTATCTTCTAATGCTGATCGATCACACGGTTTAAGGATGTCCTTGTTTTAGTTTCACGTGGTAAACTAAATATAAGACGTGAGGGATGTTTCTCATTTGAATTTGTTCATCATTCAACCCTTTTCACCGTATTTGTATGATTTGATTTTTCTTCGCAGTTTTCAACGTGAAGGATGAAATTTCATGCAGGTGAATAGCTGGTGATAGGAAAAAAAGAGAGAGAATGAATCAAAAATATATGTACCTAAAGGCAGAGGAGTAGCTGTATTTAGCCTCAAAAGCAATGCCATAAACAGAGGCGACTTCACGGTTAGTGATCATGACCAACAACGAGGCCATTGCAGCTCCAAAGGCTAACACTCTCATCGACACTTGAACACCAAGATTCATTAACGGCGTTCTTCTTCCTTCATTGTCTGCCATCATTTTTGTATTTCGAATTCAAGATTTATTTTCCTTAAATAATTGTTACAGACAAAAAAAGAACGAATGATAAGACAAAGATATTGTTGTTGTTGTTGTGTAAGATCTCCCACGAAGACAAGAGAAAGAGAAGAGAAGTGTGCTGGAAAAGAAGAGATAGACAGAGGAAGAGATTTTATAGGACGTTAATTTGTGGGTGAGATCGCAAAACAAGATATATTTGTAGGACGTTTGATGATCGAATCCTCTGCCTAAACAGATGGATACTTTCTGTTTGAATACTTTAATTTTGGTAACAAATCTTAGTATATACACGTCATTTTTTCTATTTTCTTAATTTAATTTATGTTTATATACAGAATTATGTATAGTGACAAAGATCAGATTATATATAGACTTTGGTTTCAATGTTAAGTTATACTCTAAACGATTATTCTGTGTATTCAACTTGACATTTTAAATAATTTGTGTAAAATTTACAAATCATATGTTATTCAATCATGAATTTTAAAAAATATATTAAAATTCATTGTTATTGAACTGATGATTTAAAAATCTACTTTAAAATCCACTGTTATTCAAAACAGTTTGGATTTGGATTTTAATGACTTTTAGGGATTCTAGAGGATTTGAGAGGATTTGTTCAGTTAAAAATACAGAAATCTAAATCTTATGGTTTTATGTGAAATTTGAAAGAATATTATAGAAAATGATCATATCAACTTCTCTAGAATCTATCAAAATTCCAAATTTTATAAATCTCATAAAATTCTTTAAAATCATAGTTTCAATACACCCTAGTCTTTTTTAGTTTTGCTAATTTAGTTTTGACATTTTAAGAAACTTCGGGG
>NC_025694.1:7514998-7528887 GCF_000633955.1 Camelina sativa
GATTTGATGAGATTCAAAGAGCTTATAATGGGTGATTTTAAAGGATTTTTAGAAAAAAATGGATTTCAAAACAAAAGAAAGAAACCACTATTCTCTTTAATTTCCAGTATCGTTAATCTCCTCCATTACCAATTTTTGCTTCTTCTTTCGTTCTTCTTCTTCGTTTTTCGTTCTTCTTACAAATGACCAGTGATCTGCAGCAAAGGAGTAAGGTGTATGCGATGATATCACCACATACATCTGTTCACCTCTCCTTTTCATCCTTTCACCATGCCTCTGCCTATTAAACAAATAACCATATAATACTTATCATTACCATCTCTCTCCTCAGTGTTCTTTTTTGGTCTACAAAACCGGAAAAACAAATTGAGAAATCATGTATTAGTAATTGTTAATCACTTCTCTAGAAAAGTACTTGTTATCTTACTTGTTAAAGAAAATGAAAGAGAGATAAGTAGATACGTTCGTGGGTGGTTTTGATCTGGATGAGATGCAGCTCTTGTCAAGTTCTACATATACTGACACTCGGCTACAGTTTTTTTTTGTAAAACAAATATTTTAAAATATCACCTCTAGAGATGAGATTTTATAAATTGGATTTCTAGTGTAAAAATGTATACACAATCTCCCAAAATCTTTCAAAATCATTGTTACAGGATTTGAAAGGAAAAAAAATTATGTTTTCAATAACAAGTTATTTTATATGATTTGTTAAAATTGTTGTTTGAATAACAGAGATTTTGAGTGATTTTGAATGACTTTATAAAAATGTCATTTTCAATAACACTAGATTTAGGAAGAGATTTTAAAATTCAAAGTTGAATAACATGTCATTTTAAACAAAATCCAAACTCTTCTAAAATCAATGTTTGAATACACCTTTATGAAATGTTACATAGGTTTTTATTGCTTAAGAGTAAAAGTAATCAAATACTGGATGGATTATTATCAAATCTCTATTATAATTTTCTTGAAGTTCTCATCAATTTTATGTACAGTAATTAAAGAAAATAATTTGATAGAATGTTGAATCTGTAACTATTAATTTGTGCAGATAAAATAAAGGGATATTATCTATACACACATATATATATATATAATTATTTTTAAGGTAGTACATATTCATATATTTTTCTTTCCCAATACAAATACTTTTTATGAATTTGGTGTTGGATTTACCCAAAACAGATAAAAATATTTTTTTTTGCAAATTTTGTTTAAGTGCTCAGTTATACATAAATTTTAATTTGTAAAACCTTAAATTAGGCTCTCTTGTTTTATCTTCTCTATGTAATATATATAGTATAATGATTTTAGCCAAATTCCTCACAAATCTCCAATGTGTAATGATATATAGTATACGTATGATAAACGCAATTCCTAACTATTTTTCTAATGTGCATGCATTAAGAGATTGATAACACATGACAAGGATTAACTAACTAGGCATGATGGCCAATCTGCAGCGAGTATAATTTAATGTATGTCAAAAAACGAATTTCACATGAAATCATTTTGATCATCCTATTAAACAAACAAGTCTAGTACATACACCCCTTTGTTCATCCTATTTTGAGTATTTTTCTTTACCCATGATACTATATATTTTTGTTATCATTATTTCACATCGTTAGTTTTCGGAAAAGAAACAAACTCAACTTTCTGAAAACAAAGGTTATACCATCATACCAAGGGGCACTTATCGGAAATTGTAAGAGCAAATCAAAATCATGTGATGTACATTCCAACCTTATTTGTTTTATTTCGAATCCCGACGCACCTCTTTAGTTTCTTGTACGACGCAATTACAATACTAGAAAAGAAATAACAAAAGTACACGTACATGCACTTATAAGAAAAACATGCAAGCATTGTATGACATATTCTTTGCTAATGCTAGGAGACTGCAAACGTTGCCGTATTCCAAATTTATATACAATTTTATATGCAAAATTTCCATTATTTTTTTTCCTGATTCTTTTTTATGTATGGTCATATCGGACTGTCGGAGTGGTCTGTTCGATAAGTATGCTTATGATTGATTAATGAGCCCTGGATGGCCATATTAGAGTGGTCTGTTCGATCACTATGCTTATGGTTAATGAGGTAATCCTTGAGCACTACTCCAGGAGTCCAGGTGTTTATAAAACATTTAATAAATATAGATAAATTACTTTATCCTAGAGCATGATAGTTGACGGTAATAGTGGTTATTCCATAACCATTTATCTTAGAACAAAAGCTTATTGACTTCGTAATTTCTCTCCTTCCCAGTGGCCTCCCTTTTTAATTTCTTAGACTAGTTCTGCACTTCTGCCAACTTTCAGAGTAGGTTTACCAATTTTGGAGTAGGTTTAGCAAGATGCAAGAGTGGACCCAAACCAGTGTTCACGAAACGCAATGTTTATTCACAAAACCATCAACCACTTTGAGTGACGTTTTACAATGTTTGGCAACTTTGTATTTGTGCTTTTCTTGCAATGCCATCAAGATCATGAGCAATATTGAACGACTCATTTGAACATCATTAACATTGTTCATATTTGAAAACCAATGTCACCTACGAGATTCATAAACACCAAAGCTAGCTAGATCAGTAACTCAATTTCCAACTTTTCTTTCCTTTTATTCAATCAAACAAGTCTTTTACATTTAAATACAATTAACAGTTTTAAAAATGGCTTTATTCTTGTTTTTTCTCAAACATTAAGAAACATTTTAAATACAATCGCCCAATTAAAAACAATTATATATGTATATATAAATCTTCGAAGATAACAAAATCTTGTTTAGCAGACAACAGTAGCTGCTCCGGAAGACACAGGACTTGCAACATCAAGCATCATGGGATTCCATTTCATCACCACTTTATCACCGCATCTTCCATCTGATGAAACTCCCGCAAATTGCATCTGATTTGCTTCAACAGAAGACGCATTTGGTACCTCCAACCTCAACTTCTTCTCAGCTAGCCTCCGCCTCTCTGCTCTTGACCCAATTACCTGTCCCAAAACTGATGCTGCTATCGTGAACACCATCGCTGTCTTAGGCATCAACACTGACTTCCTCAGTATTCCAATGAATGGAACCGCTGCGTGAAGTGCTACAAACCAAGATGCGGAATATTTTTCAGTGTGCTCTCTCCAAACCCCTAAAGGCACATTTAGCGCCATGCCTAGCATCCCAATCACTAGTACTTTGGCTGGTAAAGGTTGTGGGCGGAGGTTCTTGGCAAAAGGTGTTTTTGATATCGCTGCTCGAGCTGTGACTATTGCTTGAGGGCATTTGAATTTCATTCCTGGAGGAGGTTGCAGGATCTTTGCCACAAGCGGTGCCACACCGCTTACAGCTCGATATGATTTTGCAATTGGGCAGTTTCCTGTTTTAAGCCATTCGTCACCCATAGCTTCGTGGTCTCCTCCCTGAAAGAGAAACAACAAGTAAGCGGTGCTCTTAAGACAAAGACAAAAGATATAAATTTTGATCTTTTTAATCTCATAAGCCGTTCTTAAAAGCTTAACTATTTCCTTAGTCAGGTTTCTTCTTTAACTATATGCAAATCATTTTAAAGAGATACATGTAGAGCAAGAAGAAAACGTATAAAACGTTTTACCTTAGTTTTGGATGAGTCAGACTTGTTCTTTTGATTTTTAAACATGTCAGAAAATGCATCAAACCCAAAAGGCCCTCCAGGTCCAAAGGATGAGAGACTAATTGTTGCAGCCTTGGCAGCAAGTGGATGGAATACAGGGACAGGCTTCTCTGCTTCAGATCGAGCGGTGCCAGAGAGAGGGACAACTCCATCTTGGCCATGGAAAAGCCTAAATGCGGTATCAAAATTGGGACCATCTTCAAATATTGGTCCTTTCCCTGCTCCTCTAGCCTAAAAGGATATAGGCAAAACCAATAGAAACATATGTGATGAGAATTGGATGCGGTGCAAGAAATGTCAGATATATAGAGTTTGTGAACAACCCAGAAATTTGACTTACAGGCATGGGAAAAGGCAAGGAAGAGGAGAAGGAGAGATTAGTGGGCTCATTGATGTTCCTCAAGAATGGACATCTGAGAATGTCAAACTGAGAAGCCATGGGATTCTCTCCTCCAGTACAATGATCCATTCTTGTTGAGGTGAAAAAAGGACAAGAATCTAAAACAAACAAAGGAATCATAAAATAAGGAATCGAGATCAAAGCTATTGAAGCAAGGTAAGTAGCAAAAGAGAGGCAGAGAGGATGCTAGTGGAATGGGCCAGTAATAAATAGTATCGGATGCAAATTATATGGAGGAGAAATAGCTAAAGATGCTCAAACAACAACATCCTCCAATCCAAGCTTTGATATTTACCATTATACCAAAATGATATATATATATCAATCAAAAAGAAATCACATTTGAGTCAATCTAAGAAGAACTGAATTGAACCCAACAAAATTAAGAGGAATTGGAACAAACCCAAAACCCAAAACCCAAAACGAAAGCAATCGTGTGGAGGGAGAATCATTAAAAAAAAAAAACTCGGGGGATTTATAATTACAAAAAGAATTCCAAAAAATCAGTAGAGCAATGGAGGAGTCTAATAAGAGCAGAGCACTAGTGATCACAAAAGAGAGCTTAACGTACGAGTGTCTCTGTCTCTAAAAAACGACTAAAGCTTAATCAGATCTAAGCATGTACACAAAAAAAATCAATGCGAAGAAATCACAAACACAAGTTCTGGGCAAAAAGGGTTACAGAGAGAGAGAGAGAGAGAGAGAGAACTTACGGATAAAGAGAGGCGATGATTGAAAAGAGAAATGAGATTAATCGATGAGAAGGCGTGTGTGAGCAACGATACACAATTCAATTCCCTTTTGGAGAGAGAGAGAGGATTTTGTACAACAACAAAAAAAAAAAGGGTGGATGAGAGTGGGTTAGGTGGTAACGTGGAGAAGATGGCGTTTTGATTTTTAAGACTTATTTGGGTAGCTGTTGAGAGAATAATACTTTTGTATGTACCTGTTTGTTTCTTGCTTCTTCTTCTTCTTCTTCTTCTTCGTGCTCACCACGCGCTCATTCTCAGCACCACTACTTTGACAAATTGCAACCCCATTATTAATGCATTTTTAAAAATTAATGGGCCAATATACATACATGCCTTCTTTTGAATAATGCATTGACAATATACATACATGCCTTCTTTGTCAAACATTTTAGATTTTACTTTTCTACAAAAAAAAAAAAAAAAAANTCAGGCCACCGATTTCTCTCCCTCGTTCCGTCGTGTTTCCATCTTTGACCCCAACAAAAAAGATTCCGGTTTTTCATTGGTATGCAAAAATTGTCAAGATAGTTGACTTTTGGTCTAACTCTAAAGAGACGACTGTTTTAACATAATAAAATGTGCATATATTGTTTAATTTACGGAAGGCGGGTAACATTTCTAGTCGAATCACTGTTTTACGTAAACGTTACATGTATTGTATAAAAAGCTGGTTTTACAAGATCAAAAGTTTTCAATACTAATCTTTTTAACACATATATGCATATACTATAGTGGTGAATCATCTTTTGGAAATGTGAAAATTGAATAATTTTTGTTTTCTTTCTAAATAAATTCAATAAGACATTTGTTCATAATTTCTCAAGGAAGCTAGCCAACGTGGTGGAAGTGGAACATATTACATATAGTCAATGCATTATTATTACTTTTACGCCTTAACTAATTCCTTGAATGAAGGAACGAGAGAGAACAATTGCTTCTAGCAAAGGTTATCTTTATTTATTGCACTATTTATTTTACTCTTTAGACTAGGAAAGTCCACAGCTCAAACATACTTCTCGTATTCTTATACAATCATAATCCAAAATTCCAACAGCTATAACTATATATATATATATATATATATATGATATTTTTACGCTCCAGTTGCACAACCATGCACTAGCTGGTGCATTGTAAAATCCAAGAGGTGCATTCTTCTAGCATTTTGAACTTCTGGCGCTTTGCTATATCCAAGAAAATCTCCATCCTCTTGTGGAACTCTGACCCGCTCTCTTTGCATCTAAAGGAACCAGAACACTCACACTGCTCTGTCAAATGAGCGGCTTTCACCTGATTGCACCTAATGCACACTAGATCCTGCATGTGCTACATTCTCTCTCTCTCTCTGTCTCACCATCTGGAGAAGACTATTCTCCATCTGCTCTCTGTCATATATCTTCCCACATTGTGTATCCGCACATGACCATTCTTTCTCTGTTAATAGATCTGGGTCTCTGCATAAATCTAGGTCTCTGTAGGCATCACAGTTGCTGCAACAATAAAAACAGTATAATCAAAACTTGGTGTATACATTTTCAGCCGTCTTACTGCTTACTACTTCAAAAAAGTCAAGTATTAAAAAACACAATGTGGGTAGATATATGACAGAGCAGATGGTATATTCAGCCTTCGGAATATGACCAAGGTAGCCCTCTTTTCTCTGGGATTTGGGGGTCTAAGGCGTTTTTCTTTTCTTTTAGTGTTGCAAACAGATAGCAAAAACTAGAGGTATTAAAAAATACCAGAATGCTTCTTTGAATCACAAAAATTGAGCATTTCTTTTGGTCAAGTAATACCTGCAAGCTACATTAGGTAAGATGCAGGAGGGCCCAGGATCAAGAAATTCGGCTTCAGCAGCATACTCTTTTACCTTAATGTACTTCAACAGATTCTTTCTCATTACCTATAGAGAAGAGATTACGTCAGTAAGATTGTAGGTCTAGAGAACAAAATTTGAGAAGACATAGTTAACACCCATCTGAAACTATCCAACTTTTTAGGTAAACAGTTTCAAGAATCAGATTTCCGGAATGTAGACTGGTTTTGTGAATGAAATCATTTACAAAGAGGTTTTCTAATTATAAAGATTGAAAACTCTATATGAGAATTTTGAATTTTCATTTCCAAGATTAATCTATTCAGAGGACTTGTGAATACTCCATATGTTTATCAAATTGTACCAGTATCAGGTAAAATTGAAAAGGAATAGGTAGAGTACTTACCAGAACATCGTGCTGGACATTCTGGTCAAGAGCCAGAACACCAGAGATAACCTGTACAAATTCGAACGTGTAATCTCCTTTGGGAGTTTGACCAGAAAACCGAGATGCATCTGAAACGTTTATATCCTTCATGTGTGACATGATATCAATAACCTTCTTAAGAAGCCTCTCTGTGAAATAGGAATCAATCTGCATAAAATAAACAAAAAATTAATGAGATAATCTTTTGAGTGAACGAAAAGCAAAACAAAAGAAATGGCTTTAAGACTACCTGTTCTCTTAGATATTCTACCATCTGTGCCTCTAAACTCTCTGAACTGCCTTTTTTTTTTTTTTTCTCTAATGCAAATTTCCAGGGATGGAATATAAACTCGGCAACGATTATAGTGAAATCACTCTGCCAAGAAAGATGAAATGCATCAGTGTCCAAGAAAATAGTCTAACTGTTCCCACATTTACCGTAAATGTCGTGCAACACTCCATTTTTGTTCAATAGCCACTTCGTCAGGTGAACTTTCATCATCGGTAGCTTGGATATCAGTGTAGTTATACTAAAGGTTGAAAAAGAAATATCTTGATGAGAGGGTATAAATAAGGAAAAGCAAGATCAAGAAGTCTGATTAAACCAAAGCTAATGATGGAAGATGGGGCTTTAGTAGAGTTCAGTGCAGTTTGGAAATTATTTTTTAACCATCAAGGTGAAAGGACTTTACTCTGGTTTACTGGAACAACATGAATTGAGGTCCCATGGATTGTCACTTTTTCATTTCCTCTCTTTGAGGCTCAATTTTTATGTTCAGGGATTTGTAATTTTACAATTTACAACAAGGTTTGCCATGTTTAGCTATCAGATATTTAATTAACAATAGGTTTTATATTTACGTGCTTTTTCATCTAATAATTTTTGTTCACAGTTTAGAAACAAAAAAAATATTGGCTACTTGAAAATAAAATAAAAAGACAGTTGAAGAGAGGAAATTAAATCTTTTGGTGGTTGGTGTAAATTAATGACTAAAATAACCTTAAAAGTTAATCAGATCATGATGGTCATGTCGATCAAGGAGTATATATTTGGCCTGACGATGTAATTAGCATTAGAGACAACTTGTAAAATACTAAAAGATGAGTAGAGAAGCGGTGAATTCTTCTGGGACACAATGCAAAGTCACGTATCATTACGCTGGAGCTCGTCCGATTGCTTTCGGCAATTTTTTTGATGCACCTGAAACGTGTTAATAATAATGATATGATCAGATGGTTTTGGCCACCAAAATGCGCAAATGTGATTATCAAAAGGTATAATTAAACAAGAAAAACTTATACCATCTTCAACATCCTTGAGCTGATAGTAGTGAGGAGCTATCTCAACCAACCATTTTGGGTTTAGCTCAGTTACCTTCATTTTTAAATTTAGCTAAAAATTAGCATATGCAAAGAAAAGTGAGATCTTTCAAATTTCCAAGACGGCGCAAATTTACCTGTCGCATATATTCCTTAGAGGTAAGGACAAGCTCATGGTATACAACCCACCTTGGTAGAACCTAAAAGAAGGAACCCGATAAGAATCTATCAATAATTCACAATTAAGTAGGTTTTTGTGGACTTACTTGAGATAAGCCTGAGCTGGGATATATATGCACTGTCAAGGGATGCTTTGCAGTTCGGTATGATCCATTCTTCTCTAGCTTGGCAGTATATGGGAAAAAACCTGTTCAGATGAAAAACAACTTATTAGCAAACGAATTAGGTTTTAACTAAAACAAAGTTGAGTAAAGATGGTAACAAATTCACCTGCTACGATGGACTTCCTTACTAGATCCAAGTTGTTGATGTTAGTGCTGACTTTTATTTCTACTCTCTCGAGAAGTCCCTCTAATTGGTCACGAATGTCTCTGGCTCGTTTCATGCTCCGGACCTTTTCAAATATAACTCAAACCATGTCAAATGAATTTACATGACCACAAGGTCCACAACGCTGTTTTAAAAGACTAGACAATGGATGTTGGATGGTAAGAAAATATACCTGAATGTAGTTCTCGTAGCACCACTGAGTCGAGTAGTTTGTTTCCTTCCACGAACTATATACCTATGGAAATCAAAGAGAATATATAGTAAACAGAGTTTACAAGAAAAGCAATGTGAGAGATATACAAGTACAGACCTTTAGCAAAGCAATGTGATCTCCCACGTTTCCCGTGTGGAAATTCATCCTTGCATTGTCCGCATGAACTTGCTTGTCCTTGGGACGATAGAAGATAGAACTTCCCACAGACAACATAGCAGCAATAGAGATTATCTCATCAGAGCACATGTACTTCTCCGAAGCAACAATCATTTTGGACAACATAGGATCAAGGGGAAACTCAGCCATCTTTCTCCCAACTTTGGTCAGTTCACCTGATTTATTTAGGGCACCCAGAGCAAATAGTAGTTCCAAAGCCTTAACAAGAGCTTCAGCAGGTGGAGGGTCCATGAAGTCAAAGTTCAACAGATCATCAATTCCAAGACTCTTCAAACCAAGTACCACACTAGCAAGATTCGTCCTTTGTATCTCTGGCACCGTATTGTCCTCCATATCATTCTGGAAATTGAAAGCTGTGTACAGCCGAAAACACTTCCCTGGACCTGTTCTTCCAGCTCGGCCAGTTCGTTGCGTCGCCGAAGCCTTGGATATTGGAGTTACAAGCAAAGACTCCATACCATTTCTCGGGTTATAAGATTTGATCTTACAAAACCCTGGATCAACGACATACTTGATACCATTAATGGTAAGTGATGTTTCAGAGATATTTGTTGCTAGAACTACCTTACGAGCCCCTTCAGGTGTCGGTTCAAAAACCTTTGCTTGGATTTCGCTTGGAAGGTTCGCATAGATGGGGCATATTATGAGTTCCCGGATCTTTGTACCGAAACCTCTTATCTTGTTTTTCAACGTCTCTTCTACATTTTCAATTTCCTCTTGCCCGGGAAGGAAGACTAAAATATCTCCAAGTGGTTCATTTACATGTATCTGAAGAATAGTCACTAGTGCTGCATCCATATAATCAGCTTCAGGTGCAGTTACAAAGCTAATGTCAACCGGAAATCTTCTTCCTGGGAAGATAAAGATTGGAGCAGCGTCAAAATAATTAGAAAATTTCTCTGCATCCATTGTTGCACTGGATATCAATAACTTCAGCTCTGGTCGAAGCCGTGCCATATCCTGTTACGTGAAGAAATAATGCAATCATGATATAAGAAACAATCTGATACCACATAAGTAACAGTCTAACAGAGAAAATTTTCCACTTGCCTTGACTAATCCAAATAGTATGTCGGTTGACAGAGTTCTTTCATGCGCTTCATCGACAATAATGACGCTGGAAAGAATGGTAAACAGTTAGAAACGATGCATTATTTTATGTCCAATAATGTTTAAGTTTAGTAATGAATGTTTGTACCTATAACTCGCCAAATCCGGTTCTCCAAGTAGTTCACGCAAGAGCATTCCATCAGTCATATACTTCAGGACCGTTTTCTCTGAAGTACAATCCTCAAATCGAACAGAATATCCCACCTGTGAGCACAAACAAAGTTGTAACCTTGTAGACAATAATAGACGTAATCCAAAGTTGTAACCAACGGAAGATATCTGAAAATCAAAAGAAAAGTCAGCATACCTCGTGACCAAGTTTGACACCCATCTCATGAGCAACACGAGCAGCTACACTCATAGCTGCAATTCTCCGAGGCTGCGTACAACCAACCTGCAAAAAGATTATTCTGCGTTGCTTAATAAAGGGAAACTACTATGCTAATTAACAGTTCTATATGTTTCAAGCTATTCAACTCTAAAGGTCGTACATAAATTTTATATTTGCATCTAACCAAATACACCTCTAATATATTCGCATCTGATCAAACAGAAAACTTTTAGATAGAATTCATAAGCAGCTAAGATTGTTCACAACTAGCTAACAGCTCTCAAAGAAAGAAGATAGCACATACTAATTTCTACATGAATCCTACAATAAAGTTCAGTGTTAATGTGATCAATAGTATAGATGTATTTACATATATGGAAAATAATTCAGCTAAAATTGTAGGTTGTACCTTCCCATGCTTCGTGTAACCAGCTTCATGAAGATACTGTGGTATTTGTGTAGTCTTTCCTGAACCAGTATCCCCCACAATGACAAGAACCTGATAAGACAATGAGAGAAATGGAACTCAATTGTATGAAACAGACAAAAGTACAAACTGATCATTAGGAACATATAGTGATTTCATTGTGAAGAGTAGGAACAGTAGAATATGAGATGACTTTTGATTGGGGAGTTCTCTTATAATAATATTTTCTCCGCTAATATTGAACATTCAATTGCTATGTCAAATAAAACTGTAGTACATGAGTAATGGACTTTTCTTCATGCGATGATTTAGAAGAAATCCAATTTCCTGCAAAAGTTTAAACTAAGCAACCCAACAAAAAGGAAATGGTACAAAAGCAAGAATCACCTGATGATCTTCAATAGCCTTAAGCAGTTGATCACGATAAGAATAAATTGGCAGATTTTTTCTCTCCTCCTGATTCAGACAGATAAATGCAAATATATATACATTCATTTCTAGGAAAAACTTGTTCATAACATGCAAAGTCAGAAAATTAAATTGATTAAAGAGAATTAAGGGGATGAACACACACAAAAAGAAAAAGCTTAGCACCTGAAGTATCTCAAAAGCTGATTTTCCAGAAAAAGTTTGACCCGCTATTGGGACAATCTCGTTTTCATACTACATAAGAAAAAGTAAAAAATTGAGACACAGCTCGGCATATGATAGAAACNGCCGAAAACACTTCCCTGGACCTGTTCTTCCAGCTCGGCCAGTTCGTTGCGTCGCTGAAGCCTTGGATATTGGAGTTACAAGCAAAGACTCCATACCATTTCTTGGGTTATAAGATTTGATCTTACAAAACCCTGGATCAACGACATACTTGATACCATCAATGGTAAGTGATGTTTCAGCGATATTTGTTGCTAGAACTACCTTACGAGCCCCTTCAGGTGTCGGTTCAAAAACCTTTGCTTGGATTTCGCTTGGAAGGTTCGCATAGATGGGGCATATTATGAGTTCCCGGATCTTTGTACCGAAACCTCTTATCTTGTTTTTCAACGTCTCTTCTACATTTTCAATTTCCTCTTGCCCGGGAAGGAAGACTAAAATATCTCCAAGTGGTTCATTTACATGTATCTGAAGAATAGTCACTAGTGCTGCATCCATATAATCAGCTTCAGGTGCAGTTACAAAGCTAATGTCAACCGAAAATCTTCTTCCTGGGAAGATAAAGATTGGAGCAGCGTCAAAATAATTAGAAAATTTCTCTGCATCCATTGTTGCACTGGATATCAATAACTTCAGCTCTGGTCGAAGCCGTGCCATATCCTGTTACGTGAAGAAATAATGCAATCATGATATAAGAAACAATCTGATACCACATAAGTAACAGTCTAACAGAGAAAATTTTCCACTTGCCTTGACTAATCCAAATAGTATGTCGGTTGACAGAGTTCTTTCATGCGCTTCATCGACAATAATGACGCTGGAAAGAATGGTAAACAGTTAGAAACGATGCATTATTTTATGTCCAATAATGTTTAAGTTTAGTAATGAATGTTTGTACCTATAACTCGCCAAATCCGGTTCTCCAAGTAGTTCACGCAAGAGCATTCCATCAGTCATATACTTCAGGACCGTTTTCTCTGAAGTACAATCCTCAAATCGAACAGAATATCCCACCTGTGAGCACAAACAAAGTTGTAACCTTGTAGACAATAATAGACGTAATCCAAAGTTGTAACCAACGGAAGATATCTGAAAATCAAAAGAAAAGTCAGCATACCTCGTGACCAAGTTTGACACCCATCTCATGAGCAACACGAGCAGCTACACTCATAGCTGCAATTCTCCGAGGCTGCGTACAACCAACCTGCAAAAAGATTATTCTGCGTTGCTTAATAAAGGGAAACTACTATGCTAATTAACAGTTCTATATGTTTCAAGCTATTCAACTCTAAAGGTCGTACATAAATTTTATATTTGCATCTAACCAAATACACCTCTAATATATTCGCATCTGATCAAACAGAAAACTTTTAGATAGAATTCATAAGCAGCTAAGATTGTTCACAACTAGCTAACAGCTCTCAAAGAAAGAAGATAGCACATACTAATTTCTACATGAATCCTACAATAAAGTTCAGTGTTTATGTGATCAATAGTATAGATGTATTTACATATATGGCAAATAATTCAGCTAAAATTGTAGGTTGAACCTTCCCATGCTTCGTGTAACCAGCTTCATGAAGATACTATGGTATTTGTGTAGTCTTTCCTGAACCAGTATCCCCCACAATGACAAGAACCTGATTAAGACAATGAGAGAAATGGAACTCAATTGTATGAAACAGACAAAAGTACAAACTGATCTTTAGGAACATATAGTGATTTCATTGTGAAGAGTAGGAACAGTAGAATATGAGATGACTTTTGATTGGGAAGTTCTCTTATAATAATATTTTCTCCGCTAATATTGAACATTCAATTGCTATGTCAAATAAAATTGTAGTACATGAGTAATGGACTTTTCTTCATGCGATGATTTAGAAGAAATCCAATTTCCTGCAAAAGTTTAAACTAAGCAACCCAACAAAAAGGAAATGGTACAAAAGCAAGAATCACCTGGTGATCTTCAATAGCCTTAAGCAGTTGATCACGATAAGAATAAATTGGCAGATTTTTTCTCTCCTCCTGATTCAGACAGATAAATGCAAATATATATACATTCATTTCTAGGAAAAACTTGTTCATAACATGCAAAGTCA
>NC_025694.1:7529079-7530628 GCF_000633955.1 Camelina sativa
TTGGAGCAGCGTCAAAATAATTAGAAAATTTCTCTGCATCCATTGTTGCACTGGATATCAATAACTTCAGCTCTGGTCGAAGCCGTGCCATATCCTGTTACGTGAAGAAATAATGCAATCATGATATAAGAAACAATCTAATACCACATATGTAACAGTCTAACAGAGAAAAATTTCCACTTGCCTTGACTAATCCAAATAGTATGTCGGTTGACAGAGATCTTTCATGCGCTTCATCGACAATAATGACGCTGGAAAGAATGGTAAACAGTTAGAAACGATGCATTATTTTATGGCCAATAATGTTTAAGTTCAGTAATGAATGTTTGTACCTGTAACTCGCCAAATCCGGTTCTCCAAGTAGTTCACGCAAGAGCATTCCATCAGTCATATACTTCAGGACCGTTTTCTCTGAAGTAAAATCCTCAAATCGAACAGAATATCCCACCTGTGAGCACAAACAAAATTGTAACGTTGTAGACAATAATAGACGTAATCCAAAGTTGTAACCAACGGAAGATATCTGAAGATCAAAAGAAAAGTCAGCATACCTCGTGACCAAGTTTGACACCCATCTCATGAGCAACACGAGCAGCTACACTCATAGCTGCAATTCTCCGAGGCTGCGTACAACCAACCTGCAAAAAGATTATTCTGCGTTGCTTAATAAAGGGAAACTACTATGCTAATTAACAGTTCTATATGTTTCAAGCTATTCAACTCTAAAGGTCGTACATAAATTTTATATTTGCATCTAACCAAATACACCTCTAATATATTCGCATCTGATCAAACAGAAAACTTTTAGATAGAATTCATAAGCAGCTAAGATTGTTCACAACTAGCTAACAGCTCTCAAAGAAAGAAGATANAACTCAAACCATGTCAAATGAATTTACATGACCACAAGGTCCACAACGCTGTTTTAAAAGACTAGACAATGGATGTTGGATGGTAAGAAAATATACCTGAATGTAGTTCTCGTAGCACCACTGAGTCGAGTAGTTTGTTTCCTTCCACGAACTATATACCTATGGAAATCAAAGAGAATATATAGTAAACAGAGTTTACAAGAAAAGCAATGTGAGAGATATACAAGTACAGACCTTTAGCAAAGCAATGTGATCTCCCACGTTTCCCGTGTGGAAATTCATCCTTGCATTGTCCGCATGAACTTGCTTGTCCTTGGGACGATAGAAGATAGAACTTCCCACAGACAACATAGCAGCAATAGAGATTATCTCATCAGAGCACATGTACTTCTCCGAAGCAACAATCATTTTGGACAACATAGGATCAAGGGGAAACTCAGCCATCTTTCTCCCAACTTTGGTCAGTTCACCTGATTTATTTAGGGCACCCAGAGCAAATAGTAGTTCCAAAGCCTTAACAAGAGCTTCAGCAGGTGGAGGGTCCATGAAGTCAAAGTTCAACAGATCATCAATTCCAAGACTCTTCAAACCAAGTACCACACTAGCAAGATTCGTCCTTTGTATCTCTGGCACCGTATTGTCCTCCATATCATTCTGGAAATTGAAAGCTGTGTACA
>NC_025694.1:7531326-7532530 GCF_000633955.1 Camelina sativa
CATAAGAAAAAGTAAAAAATTGAGACACAGCTCGGCATATGATAGAAACATAAGTTTGGATGAATATCATGAGCAATACATTTTCACCAGCCAACACAGATGCCTTTATGAAGTCTATGTGATCCTCGAATACAAACCTATTGGAGGAAAGGAGAAAAATTATATGAACCCTGTAAAATGGTCCCCTAGATCCTCGGTGAAAGCTAAAAAGGACAACTAGTTAAACAAGGCAAATATTGAAGTAAATTCAAAAGTAGTTGAACACAATCAAGGAACATTTCCGCAACAAATCTTACTGATAATCATCAGAGGCTTCCTTGTTCTTTGCACCAAAATTTAATGTTGCTTTTCCTGCATTACCATGTCATTTCAATCATGTTCAAATCTAAGAGTGTCATTAACATTCGCAGGCACTGAAAACAATATTACTGGATGATAGAATTGTTTAAGTATAAAGTTACCAATTTGATGATCCTCCCAAGCTTCTTGCTCGGCAAAGGGGTTCATTTTTTTAGCTGATTCCATGTCCCTTGTCAAATAAAGTATTCAAGAACATTTTAGGGGGAAAATACGAGTGATCTCACAATTTTAATTAGCTTAGAACGTGCTAGATTACTAGCAATGCAGTTTTTGCAACTCACTTGTATCGATGTGCAGCAACAGAAAATCTCTTCTCCTGATTAACGCGTCCATCTTGATCATAAGCATCTGGCATTATATACTAAACTCCACAACGGTTGGAAAAATAGAGACAACTGTTAGATGCATAAAAATGATCCAAATAAAGAAGAAAACTAAATCCATCTGGCGCATGTAATGCACTACAAGTAATAAGAAAAAAATTGTGTCAAGAACAAGAAAGTATCCTTGAAGATGTATAATTACCTCATCAGCATTATCGTCTTCATGCGTTCTTTTGATCACAAGATCGTAGAGCTCTTTCTTGTATCTGTCAGCATTTCAAATCCGACCAACATCAATTAGAAGGTAACAAAGGCATAACATTTATATCTTCTTTTACTACTTATTTAGATGGATGTCAAGCACCGTGGTGCAAGAAATATATGGCGATTACCTATATTGGTCAGTTTCTATTTCAGTGAGCTTTTCACCTCCAAAAAGATATTGCTCATCTGCTATCTCATCCCTACGCAGAACCAGTGGAAATTAAGAAATAAATCTTATTTGAAACAACAGTTTCTGA
>NC_025694.1:7534291-7543576 GCF_000633955.1 Camelina sativa
TCTAAAGAAGAAATCACCCAAGCACAAAAAGCATGGTAAACTTCATCAACATGAACATCAGGAGTACCTTAACGTCGCAATGTCATTTCTTTCCAAAGCATTGGCTCTTCGAACAGCCTCTTCTGTTATGCAGTGAATTTTTTTTGAAACAAAACCATAAGATTGAAGACAATACTATGTAACAAGATATATTAACAAGTGTTCATACATGAGCTATAACAGGTTGTACCTTTCTCTTTTTTCGATATGCTGTGGTCCGATAACTGCATAAATAAAAGAAAGGTAACACGGTATCATACTCACTAAACACTCAGCATAGAACAAGACGAAATGTAATGTTATTTGCCTCTTTCATATTGGCCCATGAAGCCAAGTTAGATTTGTCCTTAACTAGCTTACTATAATCCAATACTTAATGGCCACAAAACCTAGCAGATGGTTAGCTCTGTTAAACTGGGAGATGAAGAACTCTTTCCATGTGACTTTTGTAAAGCATTCATGATAGAATTGTATAACAACAAATTTAGTAACAGAATACCTTTCGTGTCCGTTTAGTATCACGTTCTCTGATATGTTGTTCCAGTTCCTCTCTCTCCCTCCGGTCTTGTAATCTATCCTCTTCTGACTGTGGAAAATATAAATGGCCAAAGAGAATAGAAAAACAATCAGATATAATGATGCACTGGTGTTATCCACACAAAACACACACAGAGAAATAGGAAAAAGCCTCATTGGATTCTGAGCCTTGCCCAACACTATACGAGCCATCGGACATACCTCTGAGCCTTCCTCTTGGGATACCTTTCCCATAACACGCCTGTCGTCTTCTACAACATCCATCTGCGCATTGTCATTACAGTGAGGAAAATATTTTGTCAGAAGAGATGCCTAGCTTTATCTATCCCGATAGATAGAAGGGGAAAGAGGTGGATGTGGAGAGAACACTATGCCTTGTCATCTTCATCTTCTGGTTTCGAAATATGTTTTCTGAAAATTTTATTAGCTCTGTCAGGCTTTCTAGATTCAGAAGATTTTTTCTCCACAGAGACTTCATCAAAATCTGCATGCAAAGGCATAAAAGTTTTTTGCTTTTTCGCTAGTCTTGCTGCCTCTGTTTCTTCTTGCTGGTAGATCTGACACAGAGATGATAAAATAAAAATAAGAGCTATTGCATATATCACTAGCTCTACTACAGCCACAGACACTAAGCTCTACACCCCCTGACACTACTATACATACTGAACAAAGAAAAAGAAAAAAGAGAAAAAGAGATCTTCTTAACATATCATCAAACAACTCACATTCACACAAGCAGCTTGACGGGAAACCCTCACAAAAATGTCTTGTGCAAAGTCAAGAGCATCACCGGATGAAGACCCGTAATTAACCAACTCAGGCACCATATCAGAAGCTGATCTTGAACTTTTAGCTGCAATTCGAAAACCCCAATTGTCAAATCCAAAAAAGGTGCTTCTTAAGGTCTAATAATAATCAACAATGAAAACTGCAACTTACTTACCCATAGCAATGAGGTATTCAATGACAGCAGGTTGCGAATAACCTAGCACCACCATCAGCTTGTCCGAAACCCAGGACTTTAAATTATCTCCCGCCATTCTCTTTGCCTTGTGACGACGATACCACTAAAATTTAATTAATAAATTAAGCGTAAATTTCTAGTGGGGGAATAAGTAAACAAATACTGCGCTAGTTATTAGTATTAAATTATTATTACAGCGCTACTATTGACTATCAAAGCAGAAAAGCCAAAAGAAAATAGTAGAACAATTGTTTTTGAGTGTGACCACCACAAATTAAGTGTAGTTTTCTGAAACTAAACTTACAGAAGAGGAGAATAGACTTGTTCGAATTAGATTCAGTCTTGTCTGGATAATTATATCTTGTCGGAAGATTATCTTATCTCTTGTCCTGTGTGACCTAAGACGAAATCCCCCCGTCATCGTCGGAAGAAGATCTACTGAGTGAGTTTTCCTTATTTTGTTAAATAGATGAAAAAAAGAAAAAAAAAAGTAAAAAATCGAAAGACACGTGGTAAATTAGGGATGGCCCATAGGCCCATTAAACTGGTCATATGAAAGACTTTTTAGCCGCAAAAAGAGTCTCTCATCAAATTCTTCTTACACAGATCTCCTCCAACTGTTGCGAGGGTTACGTACGGACTCATCCACCATGAAGCTCTCTTTCTCTATCCCTTCCAAACCCAAATCCAAATCCAATTCCGGATCCGGATCCGGATCTAGAGTTAGGTTGAATTCCGACAAGAAGGACGGCGTCGATGAAGGAAATCTCAAGGAGTTCGTCACTGAATTCGATCCCTCCGAAACCCTAACCCACGCCAAACCGAAATACGTAATACCTCCCATTGAGGACCGTCGGAGGAGCCCCTGCAAGAACATCGATCTCCCGCTTCAGTCTTCTGGTCTCCAATTCGAGGCCGAGGTTGTGGTTCCCTCTGTCTCCAATAACAACACTTCGTACGGTTTAAATCTGCGTCAGAGAGCCGACGCTTCGAAGACAGAGCCTGTGGAGCAGTTGCTACTGAAAAGCATGAGGAAAGATCTGGCATCACTCCCTGATGCTCCTGAACTAAAGGACTTCGAGAGCTTTCCTGTGGATGGCTTTGGAGAAGCGTTACTTGCTGGCTATGGTTGGAAACCAGGTCAGGGTATAGGTCTTAAAGCTAAAGAGGATGTTAAGATTGTTGAATACAAGAAGTGGTCTGGTAATGAAGGATTTGGCTTCACTCTGGACTGTCCCAAGGGCCAAAGAAATTGGTAAATCAGACAAATCCAGAAACAACATTACAGGCGGAGGTGGATGCCAGGAGGAAGTGAAAGTAGGTATCAATGAGGAGAAATATAGAGTAGTGGTGAGTAAACGCAGTAGAGAAACAGAGAGAGAAAGTCGCGCTGAAGTTAGAGGCTGTAAGAAGAACTATAGAGGAGGTCAAACTAGAGAGAAGGCCTCATGGCTTACAAGTCATATAAGGGTGAGAATAGTAAGCAAGGATTTGAAAGGTGGGAGGTTGTATCTTAAAAAGGGAGTGGTGACCGATGTTGTTGGGCAGACAACTTGTGATATCACTATGGATGAGACGCAGGAGTTGGTTCAAGGGATCGATCAGAAGTTGCTAGAGACCGCATTGCCTAGGCGAGGAGGGCGGGTGTTGGTTCTGTCGGGTAGACATAAAGGTTGTTTTGGGAGTCTTGTTGAGAAAGATTTGGATAAGGAAACTGGTGTTGTTTGCGATGCTGATAGCCAGGAGATGCTTAATGTTAAACTTGAACAAGTCGCCGAGTACATGGGTGATCCAGCTGATATTGGGTACTGAGCCATATTTAACTGCAAAATCATGTGTCAATACTTACATTGTTAGCATTCAATTGGCTCTCTCTGTGTAGAGAAGACACAGTTTAGCTTGTTGTTTCCTATATATTTTGCAAGTTCAAGTTGAGTATACTTTTGATTCTGCTAAGTTACAAAAGAGCAGACTTGAGTTTTTATTATATTTGATGTACTGTGTATTTCTCTTTATTGTGGCACGAGAGCTATGGATAAGTTGTTATCATTTTACATGTGTAATGTGTGTATACTCGTGATTTTCCTGATGAAATAATTAAGCAAGCAGTAAGATGCAGAGGTATTAGTTGAGCTAGCTACATTTCCCGCTTAATGAATTCATTGGTCCAAATTTGAGGTGTAGTGTACAGGTCATTTATCTGGTATGTCAAATAGTAGTATATCTTACTAAGGAACACAGTTTAGTAGTTCTGCTTTTTAATCTACTGTAAATTAAATAGGTCAGGAAAAGCTATCTGGGAGAGGAAAACAATATAATGAAGCAAGGAAAAACGCAATACATAATTTATAACAAAATATTATGGTCTTATGGGAACCAAGCAGGTTCAATCTCTATATATAACGTTTTTAACATCGATCAGTTTTACATCAATCGTCAGCCAAGCGTTAGGATGAACCTCGGCACTACCACGAGCTAAGTGATGAATCAGGATATAAGTTAGGAGATAAGTGACTAGAGGAAATACAAGGACATCCTTAACTAGTTAGTTCCCAACCAATTTTCATTGTACTCAAAACTCACTAGGACGTTGATTTCAATTTATAAATAGGCAATCCGCAATGGAGATTACTATGATACATATTTCCTACTCCTGAGGTTGAATGTTCATTAGGCTTATTGTAGATTTGACGACTTTCCATAACAACGATATATTGGATTTCAAAGGTGAAAGACAAAGAAAAAAAAACTAAGGTGGCAAATATTAATGGGTAAAGCACTTTAAGTGGACGATGAGTTAAGGTTAATAGGTTATGTACTGAAAAGAAAATGTCTTTCAATGTGATTTGTCTTGAGAAAGTGGGTGTTACAACCCAAACACCATATTTCCTAATTAGCATAATACATATAGAACATTTTTTAATGATGAACTCCATTAGACTTATATATATTGCAACCACAAACTCAATATTCTCTTACATAGTAGCTTATATTTCGGACATATTGATTCTGTGTATACATGGAACGTTGAAGCATATGCTCTTCTCTTACGGTAATAATATTGATTTTGCTGACATCTCACAGACTCTCTCAGTTAAAATATTTGAATTCGGATTCGGAAAAAGAGTGAAGAAAGTGAGGACGAGGAAAGAATGGTTGGGGACGAATTTTAACCGTTTAATAAGGAATCTGCATGGTTGGATGGAACCACTCCCTTTGACTGAAGAAGAACCACAGAGACTCCCATAAAGTAAAAGCTTCATTTGCTAATTATTTACTTACTTTTTTATTCAACAATCCAATCATTTAATTTGTCTTTGATTAAGTAAGTGAGACCACAATGAAAGGTGGAAAAAAGAATCAAAATTCAAAGGGTTTTCATAAGCTTTAACAAAAAAAAAAGGGTTTTCATAAGTCAATCATTTTCAAACGCTTTTACATTTCAACCATACATTTTCTGTTTCTACTTTCATAGGTTATATATTACCTTTTTGCAAGTTTTTTTATAAATAGATTATGTGAATTGATACTCTAGGCTTACAAGCTGAATATTACTTTTCGACAAACGAAGTTCTTTTTTATCTCATAATTTAATTGTAATTTTTATTTAAAGTATATTAACCTAGGAACTAATTTTATTGATATAAAGTGATGTCTTTGCAGACAACGCACCACCCGAACAGTTTGGTTTAGAGTAAACAAAAAAGTTTATAGATTTGTAAATGTTAGAGATAACATTGTTGGTAAATAGTTTGGTGTATAGTAGATAAAAGTTAGATTTGTGTAAGATCCAAGATTTAGCAATGACTGTGTTTTGTAGTCAAGAAAAAAAGTTATTAATAAAACATGTGGAATAGTCATGCTGTCAAACTTCTATATATGTAACTCGTTTTATTTGCTTTTACAATTTTGTATGTTGGTTGGGATCGAATAAATATGTATTATCTTAGAGAGTCTCCAACTAATATGTATACTTTGTTCTCAAAGGTTACACCGAAACTATCAATATGGAATGACTGGAATAATAGGACAAAAGCAGTGAGTGGAGTAAATGGAACTATGAAAGAGACGGACCAAACAAAACAGAGTTAAAAGATATAATAATTCTCAATTTTTTGACTAATTAAATTACTTGCATGGTGTATTTTTTTGGTCATTCATTTGTGATCTTGACGAGATATCTAGTTTGTTAATTAGTTTTTTTTTTTTTTTTTTGCAATAATATTATTGTTATCATCAGCATACAAACAAGAACTAGCTTGAAACCATTCATGTTCATGCTGTCATGCAAATACTTGCAATATTCATGTTCATGCTGTCATGCAAATACTTGCAATTTGACCAAGTATTTGTGTCTATTACAATCGATTGACTATCAGTCACCGCTATTGCATACTATCATGTTCACACCATAACGAGTAGAAAGATGAATTTCGCACAAATGCATTATCAGTTTAGTTTTTTTTTTTTTTGATGATTATATAGTAGTATATATATAGTATTGCTTTAAGCCTTTAGGTACTTTAATTCTATATAAAAGATAATTAAATAATTGATGGTAGTATGATATAACCCTTGTGATAGCATCCACACTTTATTTTTCACGAATTGAATATGGTTTTGAAGCCACACACAACCGTATCTGTCACCGATTTTATTGTTTGCCAATGAACATAAAATGTAAAAGCAATGCTTTAATCATCGATAATTAATATGTTGAAACGCTGGCTAGACAATTTTGTGACATCTGGCTAATAAGTACTAGTAACTAAATGCTTGAGAACTTTTATAATATAAGTACGTATTATATGAGATGATTTAGCTTTGATTGAATTATTGTTTGATGTGTTGATGTTACATAAGACCAAGTATAGCAATAGTTAAGAATAAGAACGTTTACAAGAAACATGTTAATCTTCGGCATATTTAGCAATAGTGACATGGTCCATGTGGCCTTGATCAGTTCATTTGGTACAATCGGAACCCTCAAGATACTATATCACGCCACATGATATTCGAAATAGTTTCTATTTACTTAAGAATATATGTCTAGGACTGATGGTAAAGGACAATGAAAGTAAATCGTGACTAGCTCATTTTGACCAATTTCGAACTTTACATTAACACACGTAAAAATCTGGCGGCTATTATGAAGCATCTCCATAACTCCTGAAAAGTAGTAATGAATTGTTGATTCCTTAAGAAAATAAAAATTAGTATGAATCATGTTAACTACAGTTATCCTATAGATTGAGCTTACAAATTCAAAATTTAACATGCCACCTTTCATTTTTAAAATTTTCTTCTCTATCAAGTTTATTTTAGTTTTAAGTAATGTTTTATAATTTTTGTTCTATAAAATTATATTAATGCTCTACGTACGTACAGAAAATTCAATTAGTTTGGTCATGTTAAACGGTGTATTTTATTACTGTAACAATAAGTGGAATTATACGTATATTCCTATACAAATTTTAGAAATTTAATAAATGTCATGGCTAATATAGTGTTTCTAGCTGATTTGGTTTTAGTTGCCCCATGCTATTTCTAAAGTATTGGGTTCGTTTTCTATTTCATGTCAGGTTTTAAAGATTTTTTTAATGAATTCATTGTCATTTATAGTTTGTGCCCATGTAGAATTATGTTCTGGATTCGCCATTTGTGGTAGTATCCATAAAACTGAATTACAACCTAAGTAGTGTATATATCATATGATTAATTCCATTAATATCAGCTCCACTAGTTGGATGTTACTAATTTTTGTTTCATAACTAAATTATCATAAACAGATAAAAGCATGGATTGTTTTACTAATTAGTTGAAGATTGTTGTTGGATACGATAATAATTGTGTAGATAATTAGATTAGCATGAAAAAGTAGTCAAGTGGTACATCAAAGAAGCATGATGGTGAATCTTACCCTATGCGGTTTACACATGGCGACAGTCGCGTCTAAGATGAAACGCACTATTCTTTGTTTTATAACATTTATATTGGTTTGCTTTCTTCTCGAACCGTTTATATACATTATCACACGGACAAGATATTATCTGTTGCTATGAAATCTAATAAAATAAAATTAGTTACAGACCTAATTTTGGCTGCCTAATCATGAAGTTCAAGAGTGCTCAGAGACAACATAAAATATGTCACACGTGGCGGACACCTAAACGTTTCATTTTTTTACTGGTACGATGAACACAAAAAGGAGAGCAAACATGCATGGTACCATGGAAATATATGTAATGTAACGATTCGGGATGGAGATGGAATGGAATTACGAACTTTTGCAGTCCATATTTTGAAAATGATCAGATACATTTTGTTTATAATTTTAATATTACTTCTATAATTTCTTGTCTTAATTAGTTATCATTTACAGTAGAAACGTTAAAAAGGGTCCTCTTGTAACTAATTAAACAAACCATGATGGAGTGTTTGTGGCAATTTTTTACCATGCAAAGTTTGGAATAGTTCACATAGCATAGGTATAGTTTGAGTCCTGATAGAATATATACTGGAACCTGCATACAGACACAGTGACGAAAGATAACCATCAGATTTAAATATTATATGTTTGAATGGTTAGCTAGAAAGAAAGCTATCAGCCGATCATTAGTTTATTTTTTTGGTCATGCTAAAGGAACAAATTACCAACAAGTTTAAAGCCTATATTAAAAGCTCATTTATTTATGTTAATTTGGTTTAAAGGAAAAAGAAAGGTCACTTAAATGACTTACGATAATAATATAAACCAAGGTTTGGCATAAAAGTTTGACACAAATACAATACACGCCAAGAGTGCATACCACATAAAATTATCAAATATTTTCCATTTTAAAATACCATAGAAATATCTGAGACCATCAATATGCGATGTTCTTCTCTCTCTAATACCACGAAACGACGACGTCCCCACCATATAAACTTGGAACCCTTGCACATGTTACCCTCTCGCTATATATAGTGTGCCATTGGCCTCGCTAGTTAATTCATATCGAAGAAAACTCAAATAGAGAGGCATCAAGAGTAGAAGATTTATCTATTTCCCATTCTCTTGCTTCCTTATTTTCTTCGATACTCAGAAAGATACTTGAAGAGCTCGCTCATTCACAAAATAACTACCAATGGCTCTAACTCACAACGTATTGGCAGTTACATTTGGAATCATGGGTAAGTATCATCAAGCATTCATAAACAAACATCAAAGTTATACTACTATTATATATCCTGTAACTATTATTAGTAAGTGCATAGAAAATTTAACTGTACTATCTTTGAAATATGTATTTTTGCAGGCAACATCATATCATTCATTGTTTTCCTGGCACTAGTGCAAGCGTCATCTATCTCAAACACTCTTTGTTTCTTTCTTTCTTTTTCTTTTCTCATAATTAAAAAAAAATGTTTTGGGTATTACTATTTTCAGGCCAACTTTTGTAAGAATCTGCAAGAAAAAATCGATTGAAGGTTTTGAATCACTTCCCTACGTGTCAGCGCTCTTCAGTGCGATGCTATGGATTTACTACGCTATGCAAAAAGATGGATCAGGCTTCCTTCTCATCACCATAAACGCTGTGGGGTGCTTCATCGAAATCATCTACATCATCCTCTTCATCACTTATGCTAACAAGAAAGCTAGAGTACGTTTTAAACCTTACCATTTCTTTTCGTATATTAAAAACATGCACTTGTATATATTACAAAAAAATAAAAAAAGAAGGTTTAGGGGTTTCGCTGATGAT
>NC_025694.1:7544091-7544609 GCF_000633955.1 Camelina sativa
AAGGTTTAGGTGTTTCGCTGATGATGATATATATATCAACAACGACTTTGCAGATATCAACTTTGAAGGTTCTTGGGCTCTTGAATTTCTTGGGTTTTGCTGCTATTATTCTTGTTTGTGAGCTCTTAACCAAAGGATCGAACCGTGAGAAAGTCCTTGGAGGGATTTGCGTCGGCTTTTCTGTTTGTGTTTTCGCAGCTCCTTTGAGCATCATGGTACGTACAAACTTATGTGACATGTATAATAAGAATAATATACACGCAAACATAGAAATAATTGTCTATGATCTAAAAGAGTCATACTAATGAAGAAAATAATATACTCTAAATTTTATGTACAAAATAATATACTGTACGTAGCTTCTTTGTCTTACCTTTTCTGGTGATAGCATCTCTTTATGTTTTACGTATATTTATAGTATAGTTTTAACTTATGAAAAAAATGATGATGCAGAGAGTGGTGATACGAACAAAGAGTGTGGAGTTTATGCCTTTCTCCCTATCATTGTTTCTTACACT
>NC_025694.1:7546313-7550645 GCF_000633955.1 Camelina sativa
GGTGATACGAACAAAGAGTGTGGAGTTTATGCCTTTCTCCCTATCATTGTTTCTTACACTCAGCGCCATTACGTGGCTCTTCTACGGTCTTGCTATCAAAGACTTCTACGTCGCAGTGAGTCTCTCTTTTGCCCTTTTTTTTATTTATTTTATATTTGAATCTTCTTTTCCTAAGCATATGAAACTGGACAGCGCAAACGTAGTATCATATATTATTATGGTTGGTTCACATTTAAGGGAAAAAGAGTTTTTTTTCCACCACCTTTTGTCTCTTTGCCCAAATTCCGTCTATTTAAAGACCGCTAATAATTTGATTTCAGCCGTACGCTACTTTTGCTTTATGTTTACAATCATATATTATATGATGGCGTTAAAGAAACCGAGAGTACAATTACATAATTTTTTTTGGTTTGTCGGCGAGTAATGGGATTACTGTTCCCCTCCAAAAACAAAATGGTTATTGCCTTAGTGGATTATTACTGATGATGTGATTACCTTTTGTTATTGAAGCTTCCAAATATATTGGGTGCGTTTCTCGGAGCAGTTCAAATGATTCTTTACGTCATATTCAAGTACTACAAAACCCCATCAGTGGTTGTTGATGAGACAGAGAAGCCCAAAACGGTGTCGGCGGATCATTCCATCAACATGGTCAAGCTTTCATCCACTCCAGCTTCTGGTGAGCTGACGGTTCAGCCGCAGACTAATCCTGACGTGAGCCCTCCTGTTCAAACTTATGGTGGTGACTTAGAGGATCAGATGGACAAGAAAATGTCAAACTAAATCAAGATTTTAGTTTTCTATTACGAATTAGTGGTTTTAATTATGTTGTACTGTTGTGTCTGGTTTCCCAAACTTGTCTTTTTTTTTCTCATCATTTTGTTTCGAAAATATCTCGGAATTGTACTATCCTTTGAAAAATTTATGTACGTCTATTAGAATTTTGTGAAATATTTTTGATGCTCTGTTTCTCGTTATTTACTTTAATAGTCCGGTAGATTTAAGAGGGTATGAAAACTGAAAAGCAATTAAATAACATGATCACTCACAAATCACATCTTTAAAAAGAAAAAAGAAAAACTTGGTGTATACATTAACCTCAACGTTGAAACTTGAAACCCCAAAAGAAACATTAACCTCAACATGTAGATGTAGACTACAATTAAATCGACCTGGACTAACTTTGATCATAAATTTAAATTCATATTCTTCTTAATTGTCATTTACCCTAACATGTTTAAACTCTGGGCTTTATAATTCTTCTAGGCAAAGTTAGTGTTACGGCCCAATCAAACAGCCCAAACAGCATATTTTGGCTGAATAGATCATGTTTCCTAGAATAATCTCAATCGTGACAAACGGAGCTAAAGGGAGGCCAAACTTGACTTAGATTTAGAGCTGATCTAGCCCTGGAAAGACTTTTTTTTTTTTGGTCTTAAAATCTTGGAAATGTATTCACATTTCATCCACAAGAAAGAAACAGATTGTAGAAGAAATTTACTCAGATAATGACAAGGACGTATCGTTTAAGTTACGTAACTCTACAAGATTGAGGCAGCGTCTCAATATAAAAAACACACACGAAAGCAGAGAAGAAGCAAATTAAAACCATCAGACAACAATGACTTCTCTCCATGCGTTACTCTTCACTTGTCTTCTTTTCTTCATCGTCTTCCCAACCTTCACGTTTTCCACCTTACTCTTTCAGGTAAAAAGTATTTTACACTTTTGCTTCTTTACATACATACACAGACTCATTCACTTATATATTGGGGTTTTGGTTTTATACAATTGTTTGCAACACAAAAGAGTTTCAATTGGGAATCATGGAAGAAAGAAGGAGGGTTCTACAATTCTATCCACAACTCCATCGACGACATAGCCAACGCTGGAACCACTCATATTTGGCTTCCTCCTTCTTCCCAATCCGTTGCTCCTGAAGGTTCTGTTTCTGCTTTTTACTCTTTTAATTAGTCTTTACACTCACTCCGTCTTCAAATTCAATTCTCAGGGTACTTACCAGGAAAGCTATACGATCTGAACAGCTCCAAATACGGCTCAGAGACGGAGTTGAAATCACTAATCCAAGCACTTAACCAAAAAGGAATAAAAGCTGTGGCTGATATAGTGATCAACCACAGAACAGGTGTGAGAAAAGACGATAAATGTGGGTACTGTTATTTCGAAGGTGGGACTTCCGATGATCGTCTTGATTGGGATCCTGCTTTCGTCTGCCGTAATGACCCTAACTTTCCCGGTACCGGAAACATCGACACCGGAGGAGACTTCAACGGGGCTCCAGACATCGACCACCTTAACCCTAGAGTTCAGAAAGAGTTGTCTGATTGGATGAACTGGCTTAAATCTGATATCGGATTCCATGGTTGGAGATTCGATTTCGTTCTAGGTTATGCATCTTCCATCACCAAAATTATACGTTCTGGTAAGTAATCAGATACGGATACTCATATCGGACCAACACTAGTGTCTAGCTAGTAATACTATAAGAGACATAGGTTAGTAGAATACTTATGTCTAACCTACGGACATAAGTAACTCACACTAGAGAGCTCTGTAGTTACTTCCTCTGTTTTTTTGGATACGTAGAATACTTCACCGGACTTTGCGGTGGGTGAGAAATGGGACGATATGAAGTATGGAGGAGATGGAAAACTGGACTATAATCAGGACCAGCATAGGTCGGGTCTCAAACAGTGGGTAGAGGAAGCGGGTGGTGGTGTCTTGACAGCTTTTGACTTCACAACGAAAGGGATCTTACAGTCTGCAGTCCAAGGTGAGCTTTGGAGACTAAAAGACTCGCAGGGAAAACCGCCTGGTGTTATCGGAATCATGCCCGGGAACGCGGTTACTTTCATTGAAAACCACGACACTTTCAGAACGTGGGTCTTCCCTTCTGATAAAGTCTTGCTTGGATACGTTTATATTCTTACTCATCCGGGAACTCCTTGCATTGTAAGTATATAGAGAGAGATACATAAAAAACTTCCATATATCTATTTTTAGTTTGTAGTGTGGTTTAATAGATTTGAATCATTTTTTGATAGATAGAAAATGAAAATATACTTGTTATAATTGATAGGTTGTTTATTGTTGCAGTTTTATAATCATTACATGGAATGGGGACTAAAAGAGAGTATATCAAAGTTGGTGGCGATAAGGAACAGAAATGGGATTGGTAGCACGAGCTCAGTTACGATAAAAGCAGCAGAGTCAGATCTCTACTTGGCTATGATCGATGAGAAGGTTATTATGAAGATAGGGCCAAAGCTAGATTTGGGAACTCTCGTTCCTCCTAGTTATGCTTTAGCTTATTCAGGCCTTGACTTTGCTGTCTGGGAGAAGCACTGACGCATTATCATCTATCATCAATGACTCATCAAATTCTCTATTAATAAACCGAAAAAGAAAAGAAGGTAATCGAATGTATCTTTTTCCTTTTTGTACAAATATAATGAAATTAAAATGATAAAGAAACTAAATTAAGCACTAGTGGTGTAAATGGATACACACACACCAGTGCTATGTATAGAAAGAGTTTGGACAAAAGAGTTTTAAGTATGTATATAATAAGTGTTGGAGCGTCTCCATCGTGAGTTAATAAATAACTAACGGTGTTAGGATCATTGTAGGCTAAAAATTAAATCAGTTAGTGTATGAATATGGACAACTCAATACTTGAGATATTTGTGATAATTGAAATTTCATAGTTCATGACTTCATGTATAATTAATTTAATTGTGTATTCCCCCATCTAAAAATATAAAAGGCCATTTTTTTTAACATACATCAAAAATATGAATTTTTAATCACAAAGAATACCCCATAAATCAATTTATGTTCGACAAGACTATTAAAAAGATTTGGAACATACGAAAAAACATAGTGCCAAAATCTAGAAAAAAAAAAAAAAAAAGAAAAAAAAAATATGGTGGGAACAGTTTAACTTTTAACAGGGGGTAAAAAAATTCAATTTCGAATAAAACGACAGCGTTTGAGAAGGACGATAAAAAGTAGAAGACGTCGGCTTGAGAGAGAGAGAAGAGTAGTAGAAGTGACGACGCAAAACAAAAGAAAAAAAAAAGAAAGGGTGAAAACCGTCGGCTTGAGTTGAGAAGGCAACTTTGGGGTTATTTGGTGCTGGTGGTGACTCTTGAGAGCCTTTTTCGTTTTCGTTATTCATCACACCTCCTCAAATTAAAAATTAAAAAGAAGATCCGAAGACGATATCGGAAGCTACGATTCTTTGTATCTGAATTTCTTCTCAGTTTCATATTCCTCTTTTTTTTTTTTTTTTTTTTTTTTGGGGCAAAT
>NC_025694.1:7551206-7551620 GCF_000633955.1 Camelina sativa
ATCAAGAAGTCAGAGAGAGAGAGAAGTCAACGACGGATATGCCGGAGGAAGAGTCAATAGATATCAAATTCAGGCTGTACGATGGCTCTGACATCGGACCTTTTCGGTATTCCGCGGCGTCTACTGTTGATTTTTTGAAGCAGAGGGTCGTCTCCGATTGGCCCAAAGGTTTGTTTGTTTAGGGTTTTCTTTTAATCTCTCCACTAGTTTCGTTTTTTTTTTTTTTAATTGTCTTTGAATCTTGCAATTACCGGTAGAAAATGGGAAACTTTAGAGCTGGAGTAGATGATGATTAGTCCAGTTTTTTGGAAGTTGTAAAGAGTATGAGAAATATTAAGTCTTTTGGATCATTTGTTGTGAGTTGCAGCTTCTTTAAAATGCTCAGTTTACTTTTTTTTTTTTTTTTTTTTTTTT
>NC_025694.1:7552146-7578072 GCF_000633955.1 Camelina sativa
TTTTTTTTTTTTTTTTTTTTTTTTTGTGGTTTTATCTTTAGGCAAAACAGTTGTTCCAAAGGGGATAAACGAAGTGAAGCTGATCAGCTCAGGTAAGATCTTGGAGAACACTAAGACTGTTGGACAGTGTAAGACACCATTTGGAGATATTGCTGGTGGAGTCATTGTGATGCATGTTGTTGTACAGCCCTCTCTTGCTAAATCCAAAACAGGTTCTCTCTTTTTTGCTTGTTCTATGTTTAAATGTTCTTCCTGTCTTGTATATCATCAATTTTTTAACTTTTCATGGAGATCAAGCTTCTTCAATTTATTTCTTTCTCAAGTCTTGTGTTATTTATCTTGTCACTTGTATGGATTTTGATCTTTGTTATATGGCTCAACTTTACTTCTTATAATGTTATCATCTACCTCTAGTCATACATACTCGAGGCTGGTCAAATTTCATAATAGTGTTCATCAACTAGATTTTGCACATCAGCAAGTGACTAGGATCAGTACATTGTTTTTTATTTTCTGGAAGCATACTTTACTGACTCAATCAACCTCCTATCAGCGTAGATGCATCAGGTGGTTAGTGGTCTTTACCTATTTTTTGTCTTCACAGAGTGAAAAGATACTTATCTACCATTCATTCCTAGGTTTCTGGTGTGCTCTTTGTTCTTTTTTCTGAGTGAGAAATAAAGCAAAGTAAGCTGTAAGCCTACCAAAGGCATGCCATGAGGGAAAAGAATAGCCTGAATTCATTACTGGTCGTCATGGGTCAACAATTAGTTTGACTGACATTCGTTTATTCAAACCTGCTAGACGATGGCTCTTACTTTTTTTTTTTTTTCAAATCTTCTAGAGAATGGATCTCACTTTGAAAATAGTCGTTGCTAATCTTTAAGATTTGTTTCCATGTTGTTTATTATAAACAATCTTGACAAAGTCATGAATACTCGAAGACGGTGTTGATGAATTCGAACTAACACTTGAATGTTTGTTTTTGATTGAACAGAGAAGAAGGTTGATAAAGCACCCAAGACGGTAATCTGCACATGCACCATTTTGTGAAGGGAGCAAGACATGTATCATACACACGCAGTCTCAATTCTTCCGGTACAGAAGAAACCAAAAAAACAAAAGAAAGCTAAAAAAAAAAAGTAAAAGTAAAGCTTCCGTCTAAAGCTGTGGAGTTTTTTTCTATCTTTGAATGTGTAGAAAGAAAATGAACTAAATTCTTTTCAAGGTACCTCTTGTTTCTTATTTGTTTTTCTCCTTACTGTCCCAATGTACTGAAGTTGTATAGGTTACTACTAGGTCGATTACGCGTGATGAAGATTTATTATATACTATCTATCAACAACATTAAGAAAAACTCTGCCTTTAAATATTCAGTTCTTCCGTTCACATCACAATAATCATAGTACTGGTGAATTTGCCTAATGGCCAAATTTCTGTACAGTCTTTTTAACTCTCTAAATTATCTCGCTTTGGCTATATAAAATTCTGAGATTTTTATTAGATGTTTTGTTGACCAAACCGTTTTGGTGCCTCTTCCGTTCAACCTTTAATTATCCTTATTAAGTGAGGTATGCTCTTAATGTGACGACAATAAACAAGTGATCTGATCTACTTGTTTAGGAGGTTCTTTCTCTGTTGGTAGTCTTCTCCTCGGGGGTTAAGTCAACTTATTATGACCCAATCGGCTTTAGGGTGTGTTCTTGCTCCGGATTTTGACATTTTCTAGCTACTAATATGCATCAAGTTTGATATTTTGCTTTATCTATCAATGTTGCTCAAAACATTCCACATCTAAATTATAAAGAAAAACAAAAAAAAAGAAAAGAGGACAGTATGGTCTGGATGATTCATCACATATTTCAGTATCTATAAGGCTCTTAATTTCCCTAATTCTTTACTATACTATTCTAGAAAAAGAGCAGGATTAGTATCAAATCCTTACTAAATTTCCTTTCACAGCCGAGAAGCAGGTCGACATCAAAAGCCCATTCTTAATCCAAACTTGGTCCAAATGAAACTTTCGTTCTTAAACTAACCAGTTTGCATCTTTTGTTTAAGGTGTAAGTGTATATGATGTTATGTCTTTTTATAATGTTTAAAATTTATGTCATGTAAGGCTTAGCAAACGGAAAGTGTTACGATGTTAGTGTAGTAAAAAGAAAATAATACTACCTTTTTATTCTTTAGCTTTTAAATATGATGAAACCTTGTTACAACGGTAGTCAAGTAGGAGGATTCCAAGGAAAACATTTTTCCTTACCTTTTAATAATCTACATGGACCCTTAGGTCTTATACTCCAAACACACGGATTATCTTGACATATACCTAGACGATAATCTCTGTTAGCATCAAAAATATCAAACCATTTAGATTGACTTCCCCTTGCCCATTGAAAGTGACAAAAGAACAGAGTGGTCTCCCAAAAATTGAGGTTTGCTTGAAATCCCCAGTGTTGATGAGGAGCTAAATAATGTGCTCCGAGATCTTTGTCTTGCGATTTGCAGTATAGTCCTAATTGAAGATTTTGACCAATATCATTGATGATGTCAACATTTACATGTCGACTAGCCTCACAGAGACCACCAAAGAAAAATACAATGAATGTGACACTAAATATGAAATGAAATGCTGATAAACGACACATAATAATATTGTTTATAATAATAACCTGTGAATGTTTTATAAAAATAAAAGTATAAGTTTTAGCATCTCATCTTTTTATACTCCATGGCGCTGCAAAAAAAAAAGGCTTTTAGCGTCAGTTTTTATTTACCTTGATGTCACTTAATAACCGAGTTGAAAAACTTAAATGTTAGTTACAAAACTGTCGTGTCATTGACCTGACTTTAAATTATTTTGCTTCATTTTAAAAAACGATATAAATATGTTTAACGTCAAATACTAGCGTCATTTAACGGATGGAAGGGAGTACATATTTTAACGACAGTTTCAAATTGATGCAAAAACATTCTATTTAAGTCTTTTTTCCTAAGCTTTTGCGTAATAAAATTGACGACAAAAAAAATATTGTCTTTTCCAAAACTAACATACACAGTAGTACAGTACACACGACCATTAATGTTATTTTTTTCACTAAATTAAATTAAAATAAGAAAAAGCTGAAAATAACAATAAATTCATAAATATTTAATTTATTCTATTAAATAAAAAGAGAAACTATAAGCTCCTGTCTACCTAGGATTTAACACAGCCAATAGAGATTAGCCGTCACACTAATTAACATTATTTAAAATTTTCAGAATTACCTATATTAAGATTTTTTTAAATGACCAATCAAGATCAGTCATCTCAATATTTAATATTTTTGAAATTATTTAAAATTTTTATATTATAATACTTATAAATAAGTGTATGTACAACGTCCTATATCGGCTAGAAAGGTTTAGACGATGGATGGAAACTATTATAAATAAGATTAATATCCTTCCAACTACGAATGAACATGAAACTTGATTTATCAAGCGTCCAAATTTAAAAGTTTTATTTGGTTTATTATAGCAAATGAAAACTTCCAAAAAGTTTCAAAATATTATAATATTTGAAAAGTTTAAAGTATTAACAATATTGAAACTTAAGATGTAGTTGAAAAGTTTAAAATATTATAATTATTGAAACTTTTAAAAGATTCAAATATCTATTGAAACTTTTAAAAGATTCAAGTATTATAAATATTTAAACTTAATAGAATGTTTAAAAATACTATAAATACTTCCATAGAAAGTTTAAAATATGATAAAAAGTTTAAGTATCATTAATATTTTAACTCTAAAAAATGTTATAATTATTTAAACTACATCTAAAGTTTAAAATATTATAAATATTTAAACTCTATTAAATATTTAAAGTTTAAATATTATTAAATATTATATATTCAATTTTCAAATATCTTATTTATCTTCGTTTGTGCTTTTTATATCTTATGAACGTTAATACATGTTTTTGTTTATGGCTTTATAGATGAGTTGATATTCTTTCAGTATTGGTTTAAGAAAGAAGGATTGACGTCGCAAGACCTAGATTTGATGTTGTTTGAGTCAAGTTTTGGGGTTTAAAGAAGAAGAATCGACGACAATCACAGATGCTTTATTAGCTATACATTTTTGCATTTTACTTTCTTTCCAAGTAATTTATAATTTTGTAGTATTAACGATTTTGGTTTGAGAAATTATAATTTTGTAGTATTAAAGATTTTTTTATTTGAGAAGTTTCAGTACGTGTGAACCTAAAACCGAGTAAGTATACAATGAAAGTATCAATAATTGAGTGCATGTGGTGACTATGTTGGTTTTCATAAATTGCACAAATTAAACGAGAAAAGAGGCAATGATTTTGGTCGTGGAATTTGATTGGTTAACAAGTTATGTGGTAGTCTAAAAAAGAGATTTTGAATGATTATTCAGTGGAAGAATGTGAGGAAGCTGACGAAGAAGATAAAGAAAAATAGTATAACGTTTAAGTATAAATTCATGATTTTTTATCAGATTTGAATTTTTAAAAGAGTATAACGTTTAAGTATAACGTTATATATTTTATATTTTTTTAAATTATGTGTTTGAAATGTTTTTTTTGTCTTAATAGTAATTTAAAGGTGTTTATAAGATAATATTTCATAATTATCATCAATCATATATAATATTCATCAAAATATATTAAATAAACCCATCAGTTCAAAACCTAATCACTGAAATAATAGCACGCATAACAAGTGTCAATCATCTGGACACAAAACAATGAAACATACATGAGATCTAAGACTCCAAGTCATGCCCATGATTTCAAACAAAACAATTGGTTTTGTCTGGTTATACTTGGTTTTACTTTTTTTCTTTATTATTATTTATTGGTTAAATAAAATAAACTGATAACCTAGATTTGTGGCTTAAAATGATCTGGAATTATTAACTCGGAGAGATTTAGATTTCAAACTTTTGATTTGGAGAAAAATAAGTTTCAACCTTTTTTTTGGGATACATATAGCTTAGGGTCAAAATTTGGGAAACTACCTCACATAACAGAAAGCAGGTCAACATGAACCTCATTCTTAAACCAAAAAATTCGTATGAAACTCTCGCTCTTGAACCAATCGGTTTTCATCTCCTTATGTATTAGGTGACCCCAATAGGCTTGTTCTATAAGGTCTTGAGGGTATTCAAAATTTCATACTAAATTAGTTTCCAAGCATATAAAAATCAGAAATATATTAACGCAAAATCTAATCATAATCTATCTTTTTTTGTTAATTTAATATATTAAGGATTAACAAAAAAAATGTAATCAGCGACTTTTGCATATAAAATAAAATATATTTATGAATAAAATTTGATTTCGATTTAAAGACATAAATCATAAATAAATGATATAAATTATACATTTTTTTGTCAACTAAACATTATTTATAAAAAAAATAATAAAGTTGGTAGCCCAAACCGGAAGAAAAACGTTTACAAAGAAGCTACTAAAAATGTTTAAAATTTATGTCATATAAGGGTTAGCAAAGGGAAAGTGTTACTATGTTAGTTTAGTAAAAAGAAAATAATACTTTTTATTCTTTAGCTTATAAATATGATGAAATCTTGTTACAACGGTATTCAAGTAGCAGGATTCCAAGGAAAACATTGTTCCTTACCTTTTAATAATCTACATGGACCCTTAGGTCTTATACTCCAAACACACGGATTATCTTGACATATACCAATACGATAATCTCTGTTAGCATCAAAAATATCAAACCATTTAGATTGACTTCCTCTTACCCATTGAAAGTGACAAAAGTATAGAGTGGTCTCCCAAAAATTGAGTTTTGCTTGAAATCCCCAGTGTTGATGAGGAGCTAAATAATGTGCTCCGAGATCTTCGTCTTTCGATTTGCAGTATAGTCCTAATTGAAGATTTGGACCAATATCATTGATGATATCCACATTTACATGCCGACTAGCCTCGCATAGACCACCAAAGAGTATTACCATGAATATAACACTAAATATGAAGTGAAATGCCGATGAGCCATACATTATAAATATTTTTTTCAATAATAATTGTGAATGTTTTATAAAAATGAACTTTAAGGTATAACATCCCATCTATTTATACCCGGTCACATTTGAAGAATGATTGAGATAGTCAAAGATACAGTATGCTCTTTACTTTCGTATATGGAAATGTCTTTATTTATTTATTTTTGTCAAAATAGAATATCTTTTATTTGTAGAAAGAAATCAAAGAAAAATGCTGACCAAAGACAACATTCCATGGAAAGCATAATTCCTGATCTGTTAATCCAAAGACATGGTTGATGTTTGCATCTTTATCTCTGTTACCATCTAGATTTATTTCTCTATTTAAAATGATAAAAGAATGGAGTAGTGTCCCATAAGTTATTCAAACCATTTTTGAAGTGTTGAAAATTAATTATAGAACTAGATGTTAATCTGCGATATGCCGCGGGATAATGTTTTTAAAACTAACATTTAAATTTTGAATAATATTTATTTGTTAATTTTGTTAATTTTTTATTAGTGTTTGAGATCGTATAATTGTATTGATTGTTATCTTTAAGATTTAACCCGTATTATATTACGTAACAATATTTGTCTAATATTCTAAATTTTTAATATTAATATTGATTTTTTTTCAATTTCAACTCTATTTCACGTAACTTTCCTCAGTTCAGATATTCAAGTTTCAGTTTTCCTACAAATTTGGGTATATCTATATTTTATTGTTTTAGTTCATGGGTTTATTGTATTTTTGTTTCTCTCATATACTATGTAGTGTACTCTAAGAGTTTTGGCAACAAAATTTGCATAATAATTAATAATTGTTTAAAAATTGGGTTTGATAAAAAAAACAAATGTTTTTGAAACTTTGTTATCATTTCATAACCCAAAGATACTTTCTTTAATAACAAAGAAAAAGAGTAGAGATAATTCTCATCTGTTTACTCATATAATGTTGTATAAAGAAATAAAAAGTTAACCAAAAAAACCAATAATAGTCTTTGAAATTAAATTCAACGCAAGAAAACAAAATAAAGCAACCAAACTTCTTCTCAACCTCGATCCTAACAAATTATCTACAAACATAAACAAACGCAGTATAGATTTTGTTGTCACATAAACCTTTGGAACGACTTGTCTATTAATTTGGAGAGCAATTCACAAATGTGAAATCAAAAGAAGCGGGCAAAAAAAGTTTTCGTTTCTTTTTGGATGATATAGCTTTTCCGATTTGGTGTTCTTAGCTGCTGAACATGAAACGTATTATTTTTATTTTTATATTTTTTTGTCAACAAAAACGCATTTATAGTGCTATAATAAGATGTGAGAGATTTTATATGTGACTGATCGTCGAAAATCTTGTTGGGCAAATATACAATCTAAAAAAATATCACAATTAGGGAATAAAGTAGAAGTTTTAGTATTTAGCTAAGGATTATACCATTAATAAGGAGTGTATGATTAGTAATTTGTTTTAATTTGCTATATTTTCTTGATTGCATGTATAAAAATTTTAGAAACTAAGGAATTTATTTCGATTTAAATATGTTACGTAGCATTAAATCATCACAATGGATTTCCTTTTCTCTAAAAATCTTACTAATAACTGATTGTTTCCACTGAATGGTGTTAAATATTCATAATTGATTTTTCTTATCTATAAAAATTCTTATACATAAATATTAAATCAAATTTTCATATTAAATTGATTTCCCATAATTTTATTTATTGTATTTTATGCAACTTTTTAAGGATTAGCTTTGTAAATAACTTTTTAAGTAAGTATAAATTAAAAGGTAGAACACCAAATGTACTTCAAAAATGTTATTATATATATATATATATAACAAAATAATTTTTGTTTTTTGTTAATTTTTTAAACTGTAAAGAAGATAATTCTAATCTTACTCTATAAATAAAAATTTTGTTTATTTTTTTAAATGGTTAAAGATAATTACAAGAAATATAAACTTAATTAACTTAATACCAAATTATATAAATTATACAATCAATTATCAATCCTAAAAGAAAAATGATTCTAACATGCTCACCCCTCTATATAAAAAATAGTGAGTCATATATATTCACTAAACAAAATTAGAGTACATTAAAGTCTGGTTGATTAATCACATATTTCAATATATGTAAGGCTCTTAATTTCGTCTCTACTATACTATTCTAAGAAAGCGCAGGATTGGTATCAAAAGTCAAAACCATACTAAATTACCTTTCACAACCAAGACATCAAATGTTGGTGTAGTAAAAGGAAAATAATTCTTTTATTCTTTAGCTTATAAATATGAAATATTGTTACATTATTATGCATTCCATGGAAAACATTGTTCTTGACCTGTTAATCTACATGGACCATTAGGTCTTATACTCCAAACACACGGATGATGTTCACATATATATTGATCTCTCCTAGTTGCAAGAATATCAAACCATTTAGATTGACTTCCCCATTGAAAATGACAAAAGAACAGAGTGGTTTCCCAAATATTAATAGCTTCTCTAAATCCCCAGTATTGATGAGGGACTAAAGATTGTGATCCGAGATCTTTGTCCTTCGATTTGCAATGTAGTGCCAATTGAACATTTGGAACAATGTCATTGATGATATCCACACTTACATGCCGACTAGCCTGGCATAGACCACCAAAAAGAAAAACTATGAATGTGACACTAAGCATTATATGAATTGCAGAGGAGCCACACATTATGAAAAAATTGAATGATACTTATCAATGTTTAATAAAAAATGAACTTTAAGTTTTAGCATACCATCTTTTTATACTTGATAGTCTTGATTACATACATCTCGCGAATGAATGATTAAGATTGTCAAAGATAAGCTAATATTCTATACCGTTGTATATGCAAATAATAACTTTTATTTGTAGAGAAAAAGGAAAGAAAATGCTGAACAATTTTGACCAAATATATGCTCCCTTTATTTTGTTATCAAATGAATATTCATTTGTTATAGAAAACGTATATATCACAAGTCGTCGTAATCTTAGCATTAGCAACTTATAAAGTTATAAATGCAGACAGACATAAACTAAGTTATAAATGCATGCATAAACCCTTTGAAACAACTATTTCATTATACTAAATTACTCTCTAAACATAAAAGAAATTGTATTTTATTAATTAAAAATCAATATATTAAAGCTAAAAATAAAATCTTCCTAAAATATACTTATTATATCTTTCTAATATATTTTTGTTAATTGTATTGATCAAAACCAAAACCTTTTTAACCAAAACCTTTTTAATTATGATGCCAAAAAGAGAGGGAGGGGGTAAATCTACTTTTAGATAAACATACTGTAATTGTATTGTGTCATAGAGGGATGATGGTATTCGTAATAGTTAAGCTTTATAGAGGGAAAAAGAGTTTGATAGATTCCTTTTTTTATATACTTATATATAATATCACTGTTTCCACATCCCAAGAGAAGAAAAAACAAAAGTGGATGATGGTATTCGTATGAATAAGATTAATCTCCATATTTCCGTATCTAATACGACTCTCTTAATTTCCCACAGTTTATCCTATAAGAAAAAAAAAGAAAGCAAACAGCCTAAGAGCAGGTGACGAAGGCGACAGAGAGAGGGTAAGGGAAAGTGTTGGCGTAGTGAAAAGAGAGTGTGGAGCCATAAGGCAAGGGCTTGCCGTTGTTGACAAGACAGTCGTCGTAGTGAATACGCTTGAAGACTCTTGGGTTAATCAACTTAGCTGAGCTAAACCAACCGCAGCTGATGTGGATCCTCGAAATAACGCATCCAGACATACACATGTTGGTAATCTCTACCGTGTAACCTGGTATCCCGCTCGGCATTGGTTCCGTTGCAGCTTGGTTCACCACTATGTCTGTACTCTTGCACTTGTCTCCTATCCTCTCTGGCTCTGCCCTCCTTTCTGCTTTTCCTTTTTTTTTTTCAAAATAAAAACAAAGGGATTTTTTAGTCTATATTACGTAGCTACATTGCTAAGAAGATAACAACAATTTTCGAAATTATTGAATACACAAAATAAAAGACTCGAACTAATCTAACTCCATTTTTCTAGTAAAACTTAATGGAATAATAACCAAAAATTATTGGAGTAGAAGAAAGAAAATATAAAGAGAAATACTATCAATTTGACAGCTGGATGAAGTAGGAAGCTTTTTAAGCATTGCTCTACTCTACAGGTGTATGCACTCTAGAGTCAATAGTCAACAAGTCATCAACTAATTTCACCAATTTTTTTTTTTTTTTTGTTTTCACTAATTATAACAAACAAGAAGAAAAAAATAGATTCAAGAGCATTTGAAAAACTCAAATCTTAAGATGATGTTATTTGTATTTTTATTATAATTCCACAGATGATATATAATAAGTCATGAATATATATATAGGGTCCACAAAAGTATAACGAACAAAAGAAACAAAAGGGGAGCAAGAAAACACAGACGTGCGAAAGACTGACGACGACGCTGTGACAAAAAAAAGGACTAAACACATCAGGTAAGGTGTGTGTGTGTTTACAGAAGAGCAAAGAGAGAGAGAGAGAGAGAGAGAGAGAGAGAGGAAGAAGAGGTTCTGATGCAGCATACAAAACAAAACAAAATCACACCATTTCACGAGGGATCTTAACCAAAAATGGAGCAAACAAAGACAAATTTAACAAAACTCAACACAAAAGTTATATCAATCATCGATTTGGCAAAAGTAAATAAAAACAAAAATCAAAAGTTTCAAAATTACCAGGAGAGAGAAGAAGCATCTTCCGATGCGAAGAGCTAGGTAACGTCGTCGTTTTAGTAAAATCCAGATTACCTCTAAGCTTTACCCCTGTGTTTCAATTTTCAAACCACCACGACATTAGCCAGTGTTAAAACTAACAACAAAGTGAAATCTAAAATCTGAATTAAGGAAGTCTCGGTAGTACCGGAGGCGAGAGCCGTGCCGTGAAGAAGAAAGTATGAGAGAAGTATCGCCGAAATCAGAAGTCGCCGCCGGTTCATGTGGTTAGACGTCGGGAAACTAAAAATATAGCTGATGATGATGAAAGCTCTGATTCTCTCTCTCGTCTCCTTCTCTTGTTCCGTCAACGTCGATGTTTGACTATTACCGGAAAATCTGTAAAAAAAAAAAAAATCAGAGGAAAGAGAAGAGAACAGAGTATCTCTCTATCTATAAATAAAATCACACGACTAGTCTTGTCTTTGCATCAATCGTATCAAATGAACAGTTAAAAATCATAGGAAAATGGAGATTTTTTTTACGCGGCCCCTCATTCAAGGAAGGAATCTGTTGCAGAAAATTTTCAAATCCTTTTGACCTAAAAAATTGAAAAGCGAAATGTACAGAGACACAGAGAACAGAGAAACAGAGAAACAGAGAAACAGAGAAGCTTAAAAACCTAAAATCAGAGAAATCGACGGCGAGATGATGCATTACCGGATTTAACTAGTTTCTGGAGCAAAACAAAACTTCATCGCAAAAAGTGAATAATATACTAAAATCAAAATCAAGCAAGGATACGAAAGCGATTCAGGAATCGTATCGTAAAGCGAATCAGGAGACAGAGATGAATCGTATAATAAAAGCGACTAAAATGGAGAAAAAAAAGAAGTAAGGAATCTCTCGATCGAGTTTCTTGGGGAAAAAAAAAAAAGCAATTCTGAATCTGACGGAAAACGAAGAGAAAGCTGGAGCGTAGTGAAACAAACAGAGCAAACAAACAAAAAAGTATCAACAGAGAGAGAGAGAGAGAGGATGATTGAGAAAATTCCAGAAAACAAAATATACAAATCTCCTACAGATTCCATGTACTCCGTACAGTTTTTAAAAAGAGAGTTTCTCACTCACCTTAAGTTTCTTCGTCTGCAAGTGGTGTCGCCTTGGTAGAAGACGAAGCGATTTTTGAGAGAGAGAGAGAGAGAGAGAGAGAGTGAAAAGGGATGTGGGGATGGTTCTCGTCTGTGTATTACACACACTACAGTCGTATATATAGTCCTTTTTTTTTTTAGCAATAGTATTTTTTGATGAATTAAAATTACCAAATTTTTTGTTTTAAAACAAAAACATGGTAAAGGTACTCAATTTCGAGTATTATTAATTCACTTATATACGAATGTTCAATTAAATTTGATACTAATAGATTAAAACACTTTTTAATGTTTTCTTCATTTTTTTTGAAATGATGATTTTTAATATATGGTATAGAGTAGTGAGTCGTGACATGGTTAATGTGGACCGCTTTGATTGATACCGTTAGAAAACTTTAGGAATGAATCTCGCTTGTATCCATCCATCCAACCACAAATGGGTTGGTACGTTTATTACTGATGCAGTTGGTGGTAAACATATACTCGCAAGAAAGGAAAAACAAAAGAAAATATTAGGAATACTACAATATAAGGGTAAACACGTCATTTTAATAATTATGAACTAGTACTAGTATATTTTTATCTTGGATCGAGTCGGTCGTGTGATCAGATTAATGAAGGAGGAAGAAGATTGGGTAATAATTTGTATGCAAGTGTCGGTAGTATATTTTTATGAATGGGAATGAAATGAATGATTGTCTTATATTGTTTTATGATCAGATTAATGAAGGAGGAAGAAGATTGGGTAATAATTTGTATGCAAGTGTAGTAGTAGTGGTATTCAATTGTCACATCCTCACGTGGGAGTATATCAGAACCACACGAGTCTCTCTAACACGCGCCTTCAATTGCATTTATGATCTCCCCCCGACCATGATGTTTTTGGGTACCCATTTTTTTTTTTTTTTTTTTTTTTTTTTTTTTTTTTTANTTATTTATGTGATACTATATCCCTCCCTTTTGTTTTTATGATGTGTTGTTGTACCAAATGTCTATTATATAAACTTAAACCTCAAAAAAAATAAGGGAATAAATTGTTTCATTTTCATGTCTTTGGGAGGGAAAATAACTCTTAAATGGGGTTGTTCACTGCATAATCAAAAGATCAACCTAGATTTGATCTTGGTGACAGGGGAAAAAAGAGAACACTGATCAATTCGAGTCTAAAAACGAAAGTGAAGGCCAAACAAAACCCAAACCAACAGACACACAAGTAAGCCAAAAAAGCGAAATACAGAAGTGAGTTTTTTTATTTTCTTTTGACTGGCAGAGAGAAAAAACAAGGGACTCGCAACATGACAAGTTGGCTTCTTCGTTTTCAACATTTGCTTTCATTTTTTTTATATATAAAAAATCCCTAAAGAGTAATGCAAATAGTACTATTTTAACAATTTTAAAAAGAATAATAACATCCCATATATATTGTTATTATTTTATGCATTTTGTTTGGGAATAAAGCAATAAATGCAAATCAGAACGAAGGCAAGTTTTTTTTCTGCTTTTGACAGACAGAGCACAATGTGTCATTGATAAAACAGAGTTTTGCAGGGGGGCTTTGGTCTGCTGCTTCTCTTTCAAACAAACCTTTGCCCATGCCCCTCCTCCTCTTCATTTATCTTTCATTTTGTCATTTTTTTTTTGGAATGATTCCCACTTCTTTAGTTGACCTTATTTAAAACCACACACGCTTCTCTTCTTAAATAATAATATATGAAAAAAAAACTTTTAATCCCTTCTGACATCAAATAAACTAGACATCGATTCTTTGTATAGTCATATTGGTATGGATAATATAATTGAGCCAAGATCTCTACAAAGTCAACCCAAATTAATACTACTAATTTTGGTTGGTTTTCACGTGGAATTCGTTAATGTTACCGAAATGACAGCTGCTAAAGCTACAGTGAAGTTTGTAAGGGGAAAAATAAATCAATCAAAGGTCAAAAACATTTATAGATGTTACAAATTTCCTATCAATAACACTAATTTACAACATGGTATCCAACCCAACCAGACCAGGTCGAGTCACAAATTTAATGGAGATGCTAGAGAAGCCTTATTAATCAAATTGGTTTACACAAGATATACCTTTTGTCGTAATCTAACCTCCCCATATATGCAAGTTCAATGTCTCCAGTTCGGACCTCTAGATCCCTCCAGCTTTTTAATCTTATTCAACAGATCATCAATCGTGTTCGACGCTTCCTGCAAATGAATTGTTTTAGGTTTTGTTATTTAAGGTGGTGAGCATACAAAATGATAACAACACTAGTTAACCAAGAAAGGTTTGTTTCATGAATAAAGAACCTCTAGCTTATTTCTCAGAACTTCTTCCTCCCCATCACGTCGATCTCTTTCCTCTGAGAATATCTGAATCAGATTCGCTTGCTCTTTGTTCATTTCTTCTATCTTTTGCCTTGCTAATTGAACCTAAATTAACCAGGAAGGAATCCATCAGGCTTGCAGAGAAACTGTCGAGACAGTTAAAATGTCAGAAAGTAGGGACCATACCTCAACTTCAAGTGCCTTCCTACGCTCTTTCTCACGCCGCAGCTCCTCTTGCAACTGAGAGTGTACCAAAGAAAATTGAGAAATCTATTACAATGGAAAGGTCCTTGAAAGGATTTTCCTCTAGATTTTAGATTTGAGATTTTGGTGGGAGTATATATATACCTGTCCACCATCTTTCCCATCATTTACACCATTGTCCTCTTTATGATTTGGAGAGTAGAACTTGTCAGAAGCTGGGGTAGGAGTTTTGCTTCTTGTTTGAGCAAATCCCTCAGGATAATTTTCTGGTGATGAGTCTAACATCCACAAGACATTGTTACATGATTGTTCTCTACAAGTAAACTCTCTAGAAATGTGGTATGGACGTTATAAAACCAATAAAAGACACTATACCTCTGTGATAATAATCGTTTACAGTCTTTCCATGCCTAGGCGCATAGCCAATTTTGTGACAGTTGTTCCTCCTGATCAAAAAAAGGAATGGAATATTCTTAGCCCTGAAACATTCATGCCCGGCTCAATGAAGCTGGATTTCAGAACAACTTGAGAAAAGAATCAGACCAGTAATTCTTCTGCATTTGAAGAAGTCGTGACTCAAGTCTAGAGAGAACTGTTGTACGCTCAAACCCTTGTTTATCATGAGCAGGCTCGACAAAATTAGCTTCTAGAACACCTATTAGCAGTAGAAACTAGCTTTGTAATCTTCACATAAAAAGTAAAAAAATAAAGTAACACACCTTACATATAAAACAAATACCTATGACCCCACGACCATCACTGCCTGCCGCATTCCATATCCTCCAAAATGGCTGATAACACAAGTTAATAAGAAAAAGAAAAAAACACAAGAATATGAGAATCTACTATTTTTCTTAAATATCATTTGGGAAGCAAAACGCCATTTAAGTAGAAGGAAACCTTGATGAGCCGATTTTTGTGGTAGACATTAAAGCCTTGAACATCAACATGATGTTTTGCGTCCTTCACAAATCCAATCATTACAATAGCAGACATCTGATCAAAGAAGTTGTGCACGATACCAGTTTTATTATATTATAACTAAAAGATCATGGCTTGTAATAAATAAAGAACTATATGAAGGCTAGTTTTATAGAGTTACTTAAACTTACATCTGTCCAAACTCCATATGATTCTGACTGTGGTCGATATGTGATCTGCTCAGTCTGCATCATGTCATTCACAACGCTATGGTGCTCAACATCTTTTCCCCGTAGAATGATACGAAACCCAGGTGGAATTCTTAGGTAGAGGATCGATACATAACTCTGGGAACATGTCAAAAAGGATGTGAGAAATGAATTTAGAATAGAAGGACATGCAGCTAATTGAACAAGATTCATAATAATAAACCTATTCAAGCTTTTTTTTTATTTTGACAATTATCGTAATTACTGAAATGTTTTGCCTACTGAAATAATCACTATAATTGAAATACTACAGATATACATACAGTCCTAACTAGCATGAGACTGACTAGCACTACTTTGACAAAAAGACATCTGACTTGTTTATACCCTTAGTGAGTGTTTGTATGTCAGGAAGTGCCTAGAATTAGGAAACTGAGAAGCCATTTTAATGTTCTTCTCTTCCCGATTGACGCCTCTAAGTTGAATATCCTGCAGATAAACAATATGATATGCATAAAAATTCTTATGCATCATCATCTCACAATAGATCTACATACATTGAGCAAATAAAAACACATACAAGCGGATCAGCATCAAAATCAAGTTCTAACATCCCTTGATCATCTTCCCACATGTTATATATAACTATCCGTGTGCCACGATCCTTCATCAGATCAAACTACAACAAATGAAGCAACAAATTAGTGATAACATTTGTTCACAGAGACAGTCAAAGGGTGGTATTAGATGAAAACCCACATCAAATGAGTGGTAGAGAAAAAAAGAAGATCATATAGCTAAGAATGTACTACAATAATCACTATAATTGACTCATCTTTTTGTTTCCTGGGTTGTAACTCTCATGGCAAATTTCATTGTATGGATAAGTGACTTAGCAACTGCTTTGAACAAAGGGGAAATATACCTGATGAAGAAGATCTTCTTCACTAGAGAATGGCGACCATTGAACTATTGTTTCCACATTTTTAACCCAATCACTAAGAGAAGACCGGATTATTTTACTCCACCCAGAGTCCCTTCTTTCGTAGTCAAGCTGTCATTATAAATCACATTACAAGAGAATATAAGGATAAAGTGAATACGGAATTCATCCATGAAAACGCAAAATAAGGGGAGTTGCTAAAAGGATGGATAAATGGGACGCATAACCGGATATGTTAAAACTGAAATACGAAAAAAGGGCTCATGAGATCGAAATAATGAATCATAACTAGAGTTCAAATTCATCTAAATTAAAAGTATATGTTTTGGGCATGAAAAAACATCTTCCTTCCATGGCAAAAGAGATGTGTGGACAGTTAAAAAACAAAGCTAAGTTACAATGTTACCAGCAGTACTGAAAAAAAGTTACCAATTGAGATACAAGCTAAGGTACTAAAAGAGAAGGAAACATCACGATTCTCTGCCAAAGGTTTTATCTACCAAGCAGTACGATTTTTGTGGTAGACGATATATCAGAACTCAGAAGAATCAGGTTGTGGAGCCAAGCAGTTAAATGGAATTTCATATCAGAATACTACTTAGAATAGGGAAACCAAGTGGCAGACCATGGAGTTGGTCACACACAATGTCACACAAGTGAAACAAAGAAAGATTACCATAGGTACAACAATGTCCTCCTTTCCTGTGCTCCTGAGAAATGTATATGATAGGAGCCCAATGCTCTGCGTAGAGCTAAAACCAACATCAAGTAAAATAGACTATAACAAAAAATTACAACTCCAGCTGTTGTTTATATTCTAAGGTAGTGAGAATACAATCGAACCAAAACGAGTAAGAACATGATAGCCAAAAGAGGTAACATATTGATGATAACCAACTAACCTCTTTCCATCTTTTCCAGGGCAACGCGAGAATACAATGACATCTGCTCCAAGTCTCATTGTACTAGTCTTAAATCCATTGCCATCTATAAGCAATAAATGAATTAAACGTGTTTCTGCAAACATTTTGATATAAATATCACTCGAGTTTTTAATGCTTACATTGTCCAATGGTGTTTGCAATTTTGCTTTTGGCGGAGTATCCTAAAGACATGCATTGTCGCATTTTTTCAGGATCCATCCCACCCCCGTTATCTGGATGTCAAAACATAAGGATTCTCATACATGAGCATCGAGAAGTGGACGAAAAAGTGTTGCAAATTAGGCAACCAATAACGACATGAATAAAACAGGGAAGAGATTCTCTAAGATGTGCTAAGTAAAGTGTATACCTTCAATTAATAACATTCTGCTTCCTGCTTTGTTGTTTTCAAGCATGTCTACTTTAACATAAGTAGCACCACTAGCAACCTGATATAACCGAGAGAAAACATTACTACAACGCATAAGTTGAATGCACTTCAATCTGTCTAATACAACAACATTATAACAAGTTAAGAAGCTAAACAACCTCATCCAACGCATTGTCCAAAAGCTCTGCAAAAGCTGCACAAGAGAACAAAAGAAAACAGATTAAATCAACGAAATAGAGGGATGCAAACTCATTGTGTAAAGCTAGCTCGAATAAAGGTTGATCAATAAAGATACCTCCAAGAGCCCATTTGTGACTAGTTGCGTTAGAATGTAAAAACTTAGGATGGACTCTTACATGATCAAAGCCACCTGAAACACCAAATATACAGTGTGACATAAGTATCATCAACATTCCATATGACTGTTTAATGAACAAAGGTAACATTTGGTTTTGACCTGAAGAAAGATCCCAAGTAGCGCCAGGTGCTCCTTCATAATCTCCAGCTTTCCAGAACTGCTTACAACTACCAACCCTCCCGGACACGCCCGAGGACGGCGTCGGCGGCGGCGGCCGCGGAGACATAGGCCTGAAGACATTACACGGATTCGCGGGAATAGCATGCGTCAAATTTACCGGCGGAGGATTCGATTGGCCGAATCCTTCAGGCAACGATACAGCCAGCTCATCAACTGTTGTTACCTTCTTCACATTACTCCTACCAGCAGCTTCCGAAGAAGCTCCAAAAGTAGTATCTCTTGCTCTCTTCACACCGACGAAGTTGCCAGAATCATATCTTCGGTCAGGTCTTCCTAATACTTGGTCTAACCCACCGGCGATATCTCCAATGTCAGAGTCATCATCGCTGCTACAGAGATCGACAACAGGAACAGGTTCTCTTCCGGGAAAGCCAAACGGCGAAGTAGTAGTAGAAGAAGGTGGAGGAATCTCTCGCTTCACTTCAATGTTATTATCCATCATAAGTAACGATGAAACAATCCAAGAGAAGAAACAAACACTTAAAAAAGAGGAAGAAGATGAAACCGCCGTTTCAATTATTAAAAAAGAAAACAAGAATTGAAGAAGGAGAAAAAGACAAAGCAGGAACACTTTTTAAAATCTTTGCGACACGGAACACTCTCTCTCTCTCTCTCTCCCTTCTGTTTTTGGTTCCACCGATTCGGCTTTTGCCAACCCTCTCAAAGTGTAACTGACTGAATTATATATACTTTTCCAAAATTAAACAAACTTTCCGGGGAAAGAAAAAGCGTACGAATTTGAGTCTCTCCTCTGTTCTCTAAAATCTTGAGAAAGGGAGAGAGAGAGAGAGAATAGAAGTAAAGGCGAGAACATAATCACAACTGTAAAGGCTTTTTAGGGTTTTTTTTTAAATATTTTTGATTATGTTAGTTGTGTTATATAGATGGGCCATCTAATAATAAGCCCAATCATATTGATTTTACACAGCTTATTTTTATATGGACCTCAACAAAAAGGCCCATATAGACAAATCACGTAACAAGAAAATAAATAAACCCTAATTTATATATATTCTTTGGCTTGTCTCTCTCTCTCTCCTTTGTTCGTCTTCTCTTTCTTTCAGTCCTTTGAGCTGCAGGAAAGCTGAAAATGGTAAAACTTCTGCACCGGATTCGTTCGTCAATCCAATTTTAGTGTTGTGTTTTTTTCGCTGGCCACGTCTGAAACATTTGCTGTTTTTGAAAATTCAAGCTGATAGATAGATGTCGACTATGTTAGTTTGATATTATAGTTTTTTGTAGCTGTGATTGGTTAGAAATGTGTAATTGAATCTGGAATTATGTGTGTCATTATAGCTAACTGTTAATAATTGATTTCTTACTCTTAAAATTTTTACAATTCAAATTTCGTTTTTTAGGCCCCAAAGAGAGGAGTTAAGGTGACTACCAAGAAGAAGACTGCTGTAAGTGACTTTCTCTCTCTGTAGATATTATATCATTCCTTCGATCTGTTCGTAGTTTCTGAATATTGTGTTTGGTTTCAGGACAAAGTAACAAACCCTCTATTTGAGAAGCGTCCTAAGCAGTTTGGGATCGGAGGAGCATTGCCTCCCAAAAAGGATCTCTCCAGGTACATCAAATGGCCTAAATCGATCCGTCTGCAGAGGCAGAAGCGTATCCTGAAGCAGAGGTTGAAGGTTCCACCTGCACTTAACCAGTTTACTAAGACCCTCGACAAAAGCTTAGGTCTTTGATCTCTATTCCTGTTTTTGCTCTGTTTTTTAAATTACCCTTTTAGCTACTTAAACTCAATGTTTGTGTAATTTTGCAGCCACTCCTCTGTTCAAGGTACTTCTCAAGTATAGGCCTGAGGACAAAGCTGCCAAGAAGGAGCGTCTTTTCAAGAAGGCTCAGTCAGAGGCTGAGGGCAAACCTTCTGAGTCTAAGAAGCCCATTGTTGTCAAGTATGGTCTCAATCATGTGACTTACCTCATCGAGCAGGTCTCTTCCTTTATTGACTAATTCAATTGTCACTCTCTTTGAATTTATAAGCTTGCTGCAGCAATCTTGACTGAAACCTATTCTGTTTTGTTTGGTTTGCAGAACAAGGCGCAGTTGGTAGTGATTGCTCATGATGTGGATCCGATTGAGTTAGTCGTCTGGTTGCCCGCATTGTGCAGGAAAATGGAAGTTCCTTACTGCATTGTCAAGGGGAAATCACGATTGGGAGCGGTAACTATGATTTTGCTTACTTTTGAGGGCCTTTACAGATTTTCTCTACTAAAAAAAACTTGTAATTGATCTGTGATCTCGTTCCTTTGTTGCAGATTGTCCACCAGAAAACAGCATCTTGCTTGTGTTTGACCACAGTGAAGAACGAGGACAAGATGGAATTCAGCAGAATCCTGGAGGCCATAAAGGTGAGAGAATGATGTTTTGATTGTTTACATTTGTGTTTTGGAATGATTTGTGTGTGTAGAATGATTTCAAATTGATTTCGATTTGTATACGCATAGGCAAACTTCAATGACAAGTTTGAAGAGTACCGTAAGAAGTGGGGAGGTGGTATTATGGGATCCAAATCGCAGGCCAAGACTAAGGCTAAGGAGAGAGTTCTAGCCAAGGAGGCTGCTCAGAGGATGAATTAAGTTCTGTGTGGTTTCTTTTTTGGAAGCTTAGTTAATTCAATTTTGCACATCAAGAGTTTAAGTCAAAAAGTATCTCCCTTTTCTTCACAATTTTGCTTGCATTGTCTAATTTCACTCTTTGATGTCACCTTTTTATTTCATCAATAGAACTAAATTTTCATAGGTTAGTTGCTTTCGCAATGTCAATGTCAGCCAAAACATCACGTTTGGATATTGCAAATAGTGTGGGTTGGTTCGGTGTGATATTTGAGTCGCATACTATAAGATAATGAAACTTCAGATACATCTGTTTTTAAAATACTTAAACATCAAAGACTAATGAAAAGTCTTTTAAAATAAAAGAGATGGATTGGTTGAACAACATTAGCATATACGCGTGGAAACTAAATCAATACGACAAGGTGGAAAGCCACTTCTAATGTAAATCGAAACACACACCTCATGAGTCATCATCATCAACAACATTCCATACCCATTTTTTTCTAAATTTAAAATAAAAAAACAAAAGTAGATTAGACAGGACATGATGTGACCATCACCAACTCTCTGAGCATTACAGTAATACTAGTCAGGCTTCTTCTCTCTTCTGAATCAGTGACTGTGAGCCTCGTGTCCCTCCTACATCAATCATTTTTAAATACACAATTAATTATCAAAAAAAGTCATAAACAAAAACTAGATAACACACTTGTTATATGCTTATGGTCGCTACGTTAGAGAATTATAGGCCCTTTACGTTTCCTAGGACTAATATTAAATGTATTAATCCAAAAAATAAAGTATCTTTCTTTGACCCAATTCGAGTTCTAGAACTCCTAATAGTAGTTACTACATACCCGGTTAGGGAAAATGGACTGGAGGATGTTGGGCTTGGTGGCCTTGGAGTGGTGGGAAGAGCGGAAGACGCCGTGTTTCTTAAACTGCTCTCTGACAACACGGTTGTAGATAAAAGCTGCGCCTTGAAACTAGGGGAGAACAAGCCAAGCCACGAACACGAGTTTGGCCGTATACCAGATCGGGATCCACTCAATAAGCGATTGCAGAACCAGTTCAATCAGTGAGAGGAACGAATAGATAATCCAATACGCAAGCCACTGTTCGTCGTCTACTTTAGTTGCGCTCTCCATTGCTATCACCGATGCGTACCTGTGTTGTATATACATAAATTCAATTATTTAACTTATTCACATAAATATCAGATTTTTGAGTTTCTAATCTTTAAACGAAAATAAGAGAGATCGAGAACAGGAAACAAAACTTACAATGGATACAGCAACATCACTATGGGCCTGCATATAACAAAAAACCAATTACGTTTAAAATTAGAAATCGAAACAGAGGAAACAATAAAAAAGAAGTGGTTTTGTTGGAAAGAATAATATGTAAGGAAGATTTGAGAATCATACCCAGCGCCTGAATGAAGAGCAGTGAGGAAAGTCCAAAACTTGTCCATTTTTTTTTGTTTTTCTTCCTTGCAAGTTTCCTTTGGAAAATTTTTGGGCTTTGTGTGAAAAATTTCAGATGTTAAAAGAGAGAGAGAGAGAGAGAGACAAGTCTGTGAGTGTATCGAGGCTCTGTAAGAAGAAGAAAAGGTAAATAATGTGAAAAGGAAGAGCGGACCTAATTTATAGAAAGGAAAGGTCTCTCTCTATTGGAGAAGACATTGTATTGTACGGTTTGCTACAGTTGATTAGGTTGGTTGGTTCACACTCTTTTCATTGGCTCTTTTGCTTAGTGAAACGGGGGTACGACGGTTTAGTAGAGGAATACAAGAAAGCTGATGCCGACATACAACTATTCCGGTTTAGTCCATCGGTTCAATTCGTGAATCAATCAGTTTTTGGTCTGTCTGGTACGTTTCGGTTCGGTTCAATTTACACGCGTGGCGAGATTCTAACGTTGATGGCGTCGACATGGCACCGACCTAAAGATTAAAAAAAAAGAGAGGACGTCGGTAAGAGCTTTGTCATTGCTTTATTTTATTATTTTTATTTGATTTCTTTTCAAAGAGATAATTTTTTGTCATTTATTAACGGGATAATTACATTTTGTATAACTTTTTTTGGCCTTAAATGCAATAATAAATCCCATATTTAATATTTGAGAAACATAATTACTAATGGTATTGAAATTACAGTTGACTCTCTTACGATCAAACAATAAACAAAAGTCAAAATGACAGATGTAATCCGAGGAAATCTGCAATAGATTTATTTAATGTAGATTACAAATTGAATATATATGAAGACATAAAGATAGATCTACTCTTTAATTATAATTTAAATTTTAATTAAAAAATTTATAAAAAAATAATTTGATAAACCTATTAACCAAATAATAACCACATAGACTTCTTGCATTGAAATAAAATAAATTTACATATAAATGAGTCAAATTAAGGGAGGAAAGGCTGATTAGGTTAAAATTATTTGATTTAGAGTTTGTTTAAGTAGATTTCTCTATAGACTATTGGTGGTTGACTTTATTATGCCATCAACTATTAATAATTAGTCATGGGCGTTCGGTCAGAACGAGAGAACCGAACCGATTAAACCGAGATGTTTGGTTTTCGGCAGCATCTGTGAGAGGATCAATAAACTGATCGGCGAAATTAATATGGTAATTCGGTTACCGGTTCGGTTCGGTTTGGCAGGGCATAACCGTTCGGTTTTAATTAACCGAGTTATATATACCTAATTTCACTAACCCTAACCCTAATAATTTTCATTTCTTTCTCTTCCACCTTCTGCCTCTCTCTCTGGCGATAAGCGATTCTGAAACTCAAAAAAATATGTCTCTCATCAAATCATAATCACATTTCTTCTTCATCTTCGTCATCTACAGCTCTTCTCTCTGTCAAACAAGTAGTAGACTTCTAGCTAACAAGTAGACTTCATCTATCCGTCAACTAGAAAAAGTAAACTTCGTTGTGGTTAGTTTTGCAATTGACCAAGTTTGACTTTTGCCAAGTAGACTACGTACGAAGTCTCCAGGATTGTTGACTTCGTTTGCAGTCTGCCGTAGTCATTTTTGGGGTTGACCAACATTTTAATTTTTTAACTAGTAGACTTCTTTTGCAGTCAACTAATTAATTTTCTATCAATAATATGTTGGTCAATGTTTTTATATTTTGGTCAAATCCAAAAATAGCCACTATAGAAGTCTACTCTTTTATTATCGGAAAAAGACTTCGTCCGATAGTCATAACTAAAAAGTTAAGAATTTGGTCAATTGCAAAAATACACCTTAGTAGACTGCAAACGAAATGTCCGACAGAAAGATTATAATGCAGTCTGAACCATATTTTTTTTGTTTTCAAATGAAATTAAGGAGACTGAAATTTCAGACTACGGGCTCGAAACTCAACAAATTTTTAATTGCAAATTTGACCACATAGTAGACTTTACATGATATTATGACGGTTAGACTAACAAATGAAGTCTAATTTCGCAAAAAAATCAAGAAAAATCACAAAATCTACCGGAAAATAACCTTATCGGTGGTTGTTTCGCAATGTCAAGCACCGAGGACGTCGTCTTTAGTCACCACAGAAGAAACCCAGCACCAATTTAATCACTATCCAAGAATCATGACTTATAACAAGATGAATGCACTTGCAAATTTTCTTGGATTAAAATGGAGAGGAGATGGAAAAAAATGAAGTTCTCATAGCATTGTATGTTATTTAAGCTTATAAATTCAGGTTGTTGAAGCTTTAAGAGCTTCAAATTTGGTTGTTCATGGTTGTTGGAAAATTGATGGCGGTGGCACAACCGGAAATAAAAGAAGAAGATGAGGATATGGATGTAATAAATATTTTCGCAAGAAATTCAAATAAATCAGAAATAATGACATTTTTGTGAATAAAATGAATGGACAAAGATTTAATAGGGAAAAAGTGGCAAATGTTGGAGAGAGAGATAAAAGGGGTCTAACATTGGGATTGACTCAAGTTTGTAGTCTAATTTTGCAAGTCTCCCTTTATTAATCGTTTTCGTGATTATTGTTTTACTTTCTTTTTCAAAGTTCTAATTTTTTTGAGAATTAGTTTTGATTTATTAAGGTGAAAACAAAATGGGTTTGATTCTTCTCCCCCAAGCCTTTCTTTCTTTTTAGCAGAAGTTAGCAATCAAATTATATTATTTTGTTCCTTTGATAGTCAAATTATTTTTTTTTATCTTCGTGAAACCCAAGTAAAAAAAGATAGGCGATTCAACTACATGGAACAAAACAAATACTGTTGAAATATGTCACAAAATTAAATTTCCAAAGACGTAACCCAATAAAGATGTAACAATTGGCTTCTTCGACTCCACATGTGTTTCCTCAGGCTCCTTCTTGGCTGCTTTCTTCTTTTAGGCCTATTACAATACTTGAGGAGAATCTTGAACAGAGAAGTCGCTAGCTGCAATTTTACTAGCATTGGGTGAAATAGCTAAGAGAGGGGTAATCAAACCAGTTCATTTTTGAATCTTTCATCCCAAATAACATACATTGCCTTTACCGTTCTGGCCAAAACAATTGCATCAAACCTTGATGAGGTTCTATGAACTAAAAAAAAGAGATGGCTAGAGGTAATAATAGAAAACCTTTTTTTCTTTATTGAGTTTAATGAACATTTTCTAAACGAATAAGAAAATATATTAAGTAGGAACCAAAGTATTGATATGTGTATTCACGGAGAAATGATCAAATCCGTTCATCAACACAAACAAAACAAATAACAAAAGCAGCACCATAGTAGCCGAGACAATCCTTTCGATCGTCGTCTTCTTTTTCGATTTCGTGGTATCACTCGCTCTCTTCACATTGGAAGACCAACAAGATGAATGAGACAAAGATGTCGTCTTCTTGGTTTGACCATCATCATCATCAGAGTCGTGAAAGAGTTTTCTCCTTAAGGGTGATCCTACTTGTATCATCTCTGCCTCTGGTTCGTGCTGGAGTGAGAGCATTAGTTTCCTTGGAGAGTTTTCGA